>NC_092351.1:29531040-29844679 GCF_963676685.1 Mytilus edulis | reverse complement strand
AATATCTTTAAGTTTTGTTTGGTAGCTGTAGTAGTAAATAAATTCATTGTCAAGATCATTTTAATCAAAATTACCAATAACATCATATGCTTCTATTACATTACTTAGTTAAAAAATAAATGTGATTACGATTAAAAATACTATAGTAAATGCAACACAATACAAGAAATGATTTTCGCAAATTTGCGATAATAGTCAATGACACGTAGATTTTCCTGTTATACTTTTTTTTTAATTGGTTAGAGCAGAATTTGGAAACTATTAAAACATAAATAATACGCTTTCGTATAAAATATTGAACATAGAAATTTACCTACCAGCTTTCTTCGTTTTATCTCGACTTAAAGTTGAAACAGTCTCGTTTCCATTCATGACGTCGAACGTATTATATTTTGGTTATAGCACTATCAGTTTGGAGGCATCTGAAGCTGGTACTGCAAAAAAAACCCAAAAAAGAAATATTAAATTTAAGTACAAGAATGTAAAATTTAAATAGCCGATGCTTGTTTAGATGAGCTTATATTTTTTGGCATCGTTGATTTTACTTTCCACACATAAAATTACTAATAATTTTTACAAGTTAAACAAGTACCAAATATATCTTTATTGCTGATTATTAGTCTAAATTGGTTTCCTGTAAAAAGTATCATAGCGGTCACTAACAAAAGACACCATGCTTTGCTCTCTATTTTTGTCAAGTTAAGTTAAAAGTATAGTAAACATATTTACCTTCGTTTCCTCCCGCCAAGGACTTTATCATACAATGCATTGTCTACTGGGCCGAACCATATCTACATATTCATCATCGTCATCTATGACGTAACTTCCGGATGTTGTAGTACTGTCGTCATGACCACTTGTCATAGAAGTATTCCGAGAAATTCCTTTTGGATATATTCCTTTTGCACTATTTTCATAATTAAAAAAGTTGTCAGACGACATAGTCAGATTTTTGAAATTTGGTTGTTGGTAAAAATTTGAACAGTTCGTTGTTGTGCAGATGGCCTGTTCTCGACCACGTGGGCTGGATTGGTAAAATGGCGAGAAATTTCTGTGTTGATTTTGCTTCAATTGTTCTGTAAATAATTAACATAGAAAGAAATTAATCAACAGAAAAATACAATGAAAAACAAGATAATAAAATTGGAAATAACAGGTGTTGCTAGTCATTCACTGCATTACTGACAACATCAAAAGATTCATTTCTTTGAGATTTAAATATTTGAAGGTATATATTGTTTATTTTATTATCCACAGGTATACCACAGAAACCTGAAACTGTAAGACAATCCTGGTGACAATATTGACAAATACGATCTCTCTAATCTATAGTGTTAAAACGATTTTTAATGTACCATTTTGTTGTCCACTCATATTTCCGTCTCACTATATTGTTTTCTAATGTGTTGGTCCAATATATGAAATACTAGAATTCAATGGTAACCCTTAGCAGTAGATATTTTAACAAGATGCGAAATTTACTGTCCTGTTGTTTGAATCATTTTATTGTTAAAATGATTCATAGAACTTCTTTTCATTAATTTTGTGGGAATTTTTTGCGAGGGTTGTTTAAAATATTTTAAAAAAAAAAGACTGTTTTCTTTAAATGATTATTCAACAAAAAATTCATGTGTCACCGAAAGTATCCATTTATAATAGGAAAGGAGTTTTTTTTTCTAGCAGACTTTTTAAACATACTTTTAATAATTTGGAAAATATCGTTATTTTACGTATCAAAGATGTGGGATATCACAAGCTTACAAATTTGTCACCTCTAAAAAAATTACAAGCTGTATGTTTATCACTCAAAAGTTATTTGAAGTTACCAAATAGACAATTAAGACCATGAACACATCGTGAATAAAAAAAAAGAGAAAAAGACACAAAACACAAAAACTCCACAAAATAGATTATGAATGTAAACTATCATTAAAAATCGATATATACTCCTACATTTTGGAAAGGAAAAGTAGTCAAAATATTGTGATTAAGTCATACATGTACTTGTATATTTTGACAGAAAATGTGTGATTAAGGAAGACAGTGGCGGTATAGAGACATCCATCATGTTATTGGTTGTAACCGATCCATCAATATGCCGTGGCTAGATTGTTCCTATCCTAGACACCCAGCTGCTAGGTTTAGATTTCATAATTAATTTGCTGTGGTCTCGTCGTACCCGATACATTAAAATACCCATAATGTGGGAAGAATTGTAAACACGATTTAGGAAATTTTTCAAATACTTAAATTGAGAAAATAATTATTGTTCGAAGAATTTTATATATTTTTGGTACATTGCTCCACATCGATCTTTTTTTTTTTTAATTTGTAAATAAAAATTGTGACAATAATTTTACTTTATTAGTCGCTCATTTATTGAAAGTCTATTGTATATTAAAGTGGCAAAAATTTCTTTCACATTATATTTTGTTCATATTTTAATTTTTTATGGTCTTTGTAAACCCTACAGATACATACTATGTAAATCAAAAACATATTATAGTTGAAGCAGTTTTAGGCTTAAAATATTTGTCGGACAGGAGCATAAATCATGAATGTCAATGTGCATATAATGACTGGCTGTACAACATAATTTAGTTCTGATTTTATCCATAATGACCAATGATATATATGTTATATAATTTATGTCCATCTATTATTACACTGATACCCCTAAGCCATCATATTTTTGATAAATTATGACATTGGACGGTCATGAGGTCGTGTATCTACCAAAATATTTGTAGTGAACCGTGTATCACACTTGTATCTTAAATAAATATTTATTATTGGAATGTAAGTCATTGTTTCAAGGTCCGACGGTAATTTTTAGTGTGAATAAAAATAAACTATGATACAACTATTAAAAAGAAAGCAACAACGAAAAATTATAATAGAGAAAATTTATAGACGTCAGCATTAGTTTTTTTTTTAAATTTGAAGAATTTTGACAATTCTGGGACAACCCTTTTTATATCAGAATACTTGTGATGTAATCATACATCCAATAATACTGCTCCTTTTATATCCTTTTACACTACTTTTGTTGTATTTAAACATCCTTGTTACAATGTTTCCCATGTCTTCCAACTTAAATATGACAAACTTTCCTATTAACGTTTTGCTTTGAGCGTCAATCTATACAAGTTAATATAGAAACGTTCCTCGAAAACATCCATGATTGATAATACAACTTGTAAATTACTAAAAGGAGTTGGTACTTATAATCAACAAACAGCAGTTTACACACAGAAAAACGAAACTTACCGAAATCTGTGGAATAAGATAACACTGTACTGGTATTGAGGTCCTCATGTTCACTGGTTCCCCGTCCGCTGTCACTAGTAGTAACTTCTGCTGACAAGTCGCTGTTGTCGTCACCATCAACCTTCTTTAAATTTGCTTTTGACTGTAAAAACAAAAATTATGTTTTAATTGACAAAATCGTATAAATTATTTTACACTTCTTTGCAGTTAAACTGAATTGAAAAAGTACCAATTCTTTAGCCTGTTTTCTATGTTGAATTCATCATGAATTGTTAAGTGCTATGCTGTTTGAGTTTTGCTCATTGTTGGTGGCCGTATGGAAACTCGTTAATATATAGTTGCCTAAGATACTATAGTGACAACAAGAAACAAGCTACAGAGTATAAAAGGTATTTACCAGTATATTGATAGGTTTCCTATTCTTGTGTTGTACAGGCTACAGAGTATAAAAGGTATTTACCAGTATATTAATAGGTTTCCTGTTCTTGTGTTGTACAAGCTACAGAGTATAAAAGCTATTTACCAGTATATTGGTAGGTTTCCTATTTTTGTGTTGTGTTTCCAGTAACTGTTGCTGCAGCTGTAAAGATGACAACTGGTTTTTGTTTCTATCAACTAACTGTTTACCATGGAGATCTATTGCTGGATACAAACTCAGTGACGACTGAAATAAATAAACTCACATTTTACATTTTGATTATTTTTATATTTCATCATTTATAAATTTCAAAGTATTTTATAAAAATTGAAATTGCAAGAGATGGTAGTGTCATATCTCCAATATTTATATTTATTTTTTTCTTATTTTTTTTCTTGTTTATTGTTCCAATATTTCTGATCATGTAAGTAAAATGAAAGTCAATATAATACTTCCATGGTTTGGTCTTATGAAAGGTTTCAGTAGGTGGACTGATTCGTGGTTGAACCGACTTGAACACGTACAATTTTTAATATATCAACAGAACATGGTATGAAATATTTTGACATATGTCTAGCTCGATAAATCCTATATTATCACTGATAATAATCCACTTAAATAGAAATTTAAATCAACTTTATCAAAATGATATCATCTCGTGTCAACTTCAAATCGTCAAAATCACAAACATGCAACCCTAGATATTTTGACTCATAAAATAATTTGTCTTTACAAACTTTTATAGACCTTAAATACACGACTTGTTTAACCTCTAAAAGGGATGATGAATAAAACTACTCTAAGTCAAGATATAGTTTCCGTGGTCTTTTTCTTATCTGGTGTTTTGCTTTGTTTATGAAATGTGGTTCAGAGAACGAATTGCATATCATTGCATCTAAGGTTGATAACTTGATGAAAAGGTGAGAATACTACCTGTTTCACACCTGATTATAAAATCTTGTGTTATCTCAAAATATTTTTTAAAGAATTATAATGAATTGCAAAAGATTTGTAAAATGTAACGGTTTAAATAATAATTTTAATTGTAAGGTATATCGTGGCTCGCCTATCAGTTTTCGCATCTTGTTATTATTTTGTTCACAAAGACGTATTGTGTATATATAAACACTATTTGTTGATTTTTAATGTATTTGTGAAACATTTCTTCATGTCCCAGAATATTTAAATGAACACTCAGGTTCTCATCAAATTTGGCTTAAGAATGTTTTAAGATTTTCTACCGATTACAAGCTGTTGTTTTAGTCACTGTAATGTCCCGGACGAGATGTTTTGTTTTGAGTATTATAGCGACAGATAGAAGATAGTCTTTGGTTTCAAAAAGGTTATCTAACAAATAAAGAAACACCATCAGCTTAAACGTGTTGTTGAAATGACCTCACAAGTTACAATTTATAAAGATGTCCCTTTATGTTAACAAATGAGATTTTAAAGGAAATGTAAACAAATTCGAAACTGTACTCAATTCAAATTGTAACTTTGTATTCTTTTTTTTTTAAATAGCAAAACTACCTAAAACCTGATGTCACCTATATGAAATCATGTGGTTTCTTTCAAATTATATTGTATTTTAAAATAAAAAAACGTAATATTTTATTTTCCAAATTTTGATTTTAGAAGATATGATCTTGTAGGACAAGATGTTTTTGTACATTTTATATCTTATTGTAATACACTACTTAATTTTACACGCTGAATCTAATATCAAACATAGCCGCGAGCAAAATGTCCATCATTTTTAAGTTATTAAAGGTTTTAAAGTTTTTCAATCTTATCTTACATCAATATATGCACAATTGAGAAAATATAAACTTTTTGTAACCATTTTATGTATTATTTATGAATCATATATTAAGCGATTTCCGCTGAATTTTAATGTGCTTTCAGAGGATTATCTTTTATGTTATTACTACAAATGGCAGTAAATTATGATTTTAATAGCAATAGTTACAAATTTCATTTGGAAATGACTTTAAATTTCCATATATATAGTCAAAATATTTTTATAAGATAAAATTTGTTTTTAGTTATGCCACTCAGCTGGTTACACAAACATTAAGGGTTAAAATTAATCTACGTTGGCATAAGTTTATATATCTAATATACTTCTCAATTCAAGGATTTCAAAATTTCGATTTTTGTTTTCATTACAAATGAAAAGCCGATTTTAATTTAAACACATAAGCCTTTTTTGCTATGTTAACCTATTTCTTTTTAATAAGATATTTTTTATTATATTACACGTTTTAATTCATTTCCTATTTTCTAATGAATTATTAAGTGTTTGTTGTTGTTTTCTATCCGCACAAGTAAAGATGCATTAGAACGGAAATAATTAGTGCTAAATTTAAAAATTTGCCACAAAATAGAATGTTAAAGAATTACTCGTTTCAGACTACGTTTGACTGGAAATTAAATGGTTAGTTTGCGTGCAACATCCCATTTGTAATAACACCAAGCTCGGGACATCTACTCAGGGTACTAAACATTTATGTATGAAAAGGAACATTGAAAACTACACCCCGGGTTCAACACTGAAGAAGACTTCCCTACACAGCATCTTGTCCAGAGAAAGGAGGGATGATCATGGGGTGGTCATTAGAACTGCTCCTAAACCAATTGAAAGACCAAATACACAAGTTTAAGGACCAATTTATTGCGATTTACACCTTTAATAAATGAAACTAATTAAAACTTGACAGATGTCAATTCCATTCTAACTTTCTTTTATCTTTTGACAGTCATTTTATTCCACATTTAATGGAAACATAATAGTTAAATTGTTCGCTTTAATAATTAGCTCAAAATTACTATGAGTCATGGTATATACTTTTTTATTTATCCATATGTATTGCTTGGACAATATCTGGATTTAAAAATATCCAATTATACTATTTAATGAGAGAAATTTGTAATTGCTTACAATTTATGTTATTGGGTGATAAAACTTTTGTTGGGTGGATGTATCAGTTTACTATTGGTATGCACAGGTTAATTAATGTCAGTTAGTTTATGATACATACTTTTATATCAGTGTCCGTCTCATTTGACATTCAAATATTTGATAAATAAAAAATGTGATGTAGGTATATGTCAATGAGACAGCAATCAAACGACACAATTAACCAGTAGTAATCTGTATATTCCTAAAGAGTTATTATTATCATACAATAACTAAACCTATGTTGATATTTAAAAAAAAAAAAGAACATAGCTGCAAAAGACTTTTTTTTCGTTAAACGGAATTTGTAACCATTTAAATTTCAGTCGGTCAGTTTTTATCAGAAATGAGCTTCATTTTTAAAATAATTCACCAAAAGTGTCTTTTACTAATTTTCTTCAAACAAATTTCAACAATCCATAGCATAAAAGGGAGTTGATATTACTTGCTAACTGCATAGTAGTATTTTCAAATTCAAAGCGGACTGAGTGTAATAATGTAAAAATTCAGCCTGGAGATCAAACACAAGAAGTCAAAAGAAAAAAACAAATTCGAAGGACACAGATAAAAGGTCAAGTGAAATTGATTAAGAATCGCTTTCATTTGTATAATTCACCTTGCTTTATCAAGGTATATATATCTGATCACACACTGATAGAAAATGATTATTTTTGACACGGCTTAGTCAGTGATCTGACCCTCTGGCTTTATAATGTGGTCAACATAACATAAAATAAAATTTGTACTTGGATATATTTCAAAGTTTTCCTCTATTAAAGGAGCATAAAGCACTAAAATGAATGTAAAATGTCCATCTTAATGATTTCTATAAACTCTTGATATACACATACTTTTGTGGCGAACTTTAAACGAGAATGAAGAGAAATTTATTAGTTTTTGTGTCAAATTTCAACGTTTCATTCAAACTTTATACCGATTAATTGAATTTTTATTCATTGAAAAGACCATTTTGTTTATTTGACCACAGAAAAGACTATGGCATCTTCTCTATAAATCAAGTTTAAAATGTTGATAAGATGTTAAACCCTAACAAGAAGAAATGTTCCGGATACAATAAACATTAGACTTTGCCTAAGCTGAATAATGTAAATTGACATAGCAAGGATCCAGCTGTGGTCATTTGTCTTGTAATGGACTATACTATAATTACGTTGACAACGGCCATATACAAAACAAAGGGCCTTTAGCTAAAGAAAAATGTTGATGGTTTCATGTTAAATAAAGTTGTTTTATATTTTGAAAGTAAATGAACAAAATTATCCATTCTCACCTCAATTGGCAATGTGTTCCTAGTAAGTTCTGGATACAAGCGACCATTATCATCACTGTCTACTGAACCGTTTGGTATCTGGTCAAAATTGTTCATAGTGTTGGAGAAACTGACTTTTTTCTGTGTGTCTTTATCCCCATCTGTATCGTCCTTATGTGAATCTAAATATTTCTGACGGAGTCGGTCTGCTCGTTTGATCAGACAAATTGTCAAAATTATTACGACCGCAATTACAACAGTGACACAAGATATTGCAATTACTATTAGGAAATACTGTCGGCCGTCTTCTGTGTCGTCATTAGCGGTAAGTCCACCTAATTCTTGAGTAGTAATTACAAAGTTTATGACTTGTTCGGCGATCATTGGAGGTGTTCCGGCGTCTTGTGCTGTTATAGTTATGGTATATCTTCCAGCCTCGTGCACTGATAACTGCCTGACGATAGTTATACGACCGGATAGACTGTTTATTTGAAACATACCTGAATATGTTTTCTCTTTGAAAAAATAAGTAACACGTGCATTGGTGTCGTCGTCGGCATCAGTTGTTGCGACGGTTGCGATGACTGTGTGTTGCTGTGTTTGGTATGATATGCTGACTGTATTATTATTTCCGTTTGGAAATTTGAATACTGGTTTATTGTCATTTGTATCAAGAACATTAACTGTAATATCAGTAATATTACTTTTTGGTACTTTACCGTGATCTTCTACTATTATTTGAAAATGGAAAGTGCTTATGTTTTCTCTGTCCAATGGCTCTGTTGTCTGAATAGTACCATTGGGTTGAACTATAAACGGTACAGAATGATTCGGCACTAGTCTGAAAGTCAGTCTTTTATTTTCACCTTCGTCACCATCCGTAGCTTGTATAATTCCAATAGAAGTATAAGCTGCATAATTTTCAGGGACAGAAAAGACGGGGTGTGCTTCGACGAATTGTGGAACTTTGTCATTATCATCCGAAACTGTGACAACAACTTCAGCGCTTCCGGTTAAGTTAGGTGAACCAGCATCGGTAGCAAAAACTGTGAAAGTAAGTTTCTCTGTTGATTCGCGGTCAAGAATTGACAAGACAGATATCTGACCAGTCAATGAATCAATGTGAAATTCGTACCTAGCCACAGATGACATGCTGTATGTCAGTTCAGCATTTTTACCAGAGTCGAAGTCGTTGGCAGACACTTTCAAAAGTGCTGTTCCTCTTTTGTTATTTTCTTGAATGCTGACTGTATACGTATCCTTGGTGAACTTTGGTTTGTTGTCATTTTCATCTAGGACTTTCACTATGAATTCTGCTGTTGAAGTCATAGCTTGCACACCTTTGTCATGACAGCTTACTAAAACTTGATGTTCTGGCTTAGTCTCCCTGTTCAGAGGACTTTTTATAACCACTTTATATTCGTGTACATCGAACCTTTGGAGTTTAAACACGTCACTAGATGAAGAACATTCTACTATTCCGTTCAAACCATTATCAGGATCAAACACTGTAATGTGAGCGACAGCAGTATCAAGATTGGCATCCTCAGAAATTTCGGCAAAGTCTGCATTCGACAAGAGATTTATATTTATTTGTGGTGGATTATTATGAACATCATTAACATGGAGGTACACATTAACCTGTGATTTTCTTGCTTGCTGACCTCTGTCAATTGCTTCAACAACTATAGTATAATATTCCTTCGACTCATAAATTAAAGAAGCCACAACTTTCAAATTTCCAGTATTTTGATCAATATCGAATAGTTCCAAATTTTTCTTCTCTTGTCTTGGACTAAGTTCGTAAAACACTTCACCATTGACCCCCAAATCTGAGTCTGAAGCCGAAACGTTTAGAAATGAAGAGTTAACTTGATGATCTTCGTTGATAGTTACGTTGTACATAGTTTGGGAAAATGTTGGGGAGTTGTCATTGATATCTGTAACAGTGATTGTCACTTGTATTGAACCGAACTTTTTAGGTGTTCCTCCATCTTCAGCAATAATTCTTAAATTATAAAAACTTTTGTCCTCTCTATTTAGAGATTTGATTAAAATCAGTTTGACATTTGTCGTGCCATCAACGTTCTTTGTGAAGTTTACTTTGAATGGTGAGGTTCCAGTAGGATCTTCAATTCGGTAGGTCTGTACACCCAATATTCCGTAATCTTGGTCCTCGGCGCCCTGATCAGAGATGTGAATGGACGTACCGACTAGAGCCCCTTCTGAAATATCACTACTGATACTTGATACTGAAAATGTAGGACTGTGATCGTTTACGTCGATAAGATGAACCGAAACTTTGATTTTCTGATAAAAACTAACTTTCGTACCTTTAGCAATGACTTCTAAACCAAGGATGCAGACTGCCTGGTATGGACAGATGGTCTCACGGTCAAGTTTCTGGGCTGTGTACAAAGAACTTTGTCTCTCGTTGATATGGAATAAGTCCTCATATTTGTTATCCGTTTTGATAAAGCTAAATGTCACATCACTGGCATCATTTGTAGGAATACTAAGATTGGCATCAGTTTTAACATCTCCAATAAACGTGTCCTTATTTTGTTCCTCTAGAAGATTGTATGAAAGATCTTGGCATTGCACACACAATAAAAATGTCACCAGTAAACAAAACGATGCCGAAACAGAAGCCATGTTTCTTTCTCTCCTTCAGCACTTTAATCCTTGGTTTTTCCTGAAACTGAATAATTACAGAATTGTCAAATCATATTTCGAAAAAAAAATAATGTAATTTCCTGTTTTGTCGCTAGAATGTCATCGGCTATTTGCTTTTAAACACTTTCTAAATTTTCGCAAGTTATTTTTGATCTGTACATCTGCATTATAATATTGCTTACACTAGTTTATACAAATACATCTGTTTACCGTATATAAAAACTATAAGAGACTACTAACATACAGTATTTACACCTGAGATTACATACCTTCGCCCCGCCTACTTGAATTCCAACCAATGAAAAGTGATATATTTAGGAAAATGACAGACTCGATCAGGCAGATGATTTGAAATAAATGTAGTTCTTCTGCATGTGTAAATAGCTAGCGGAAATATTGAGTGAAGATTTGGGGATATTTAAAATATGAATAGCCGATTAATTTATATTTTATTTCTTTATTGATGCATTGAAGTAATATCAACTGTTCAATATACTTAACGAATTCAACACTTTCTGTAACTTTGAAGTTGAGATGCAAAATTAAAAGCAATAGACAACAGTTCAGTTTATATTTCTTGAGAATATTCGATGAATCGTAAAATTGACTGGTAAAACGGATTTTATTAATAAAATCACAAGGTGAACAAACAAATATTTTTCTTGAGAAAAAGAAATTTCGGAAACATTTCTAATAAAGATCAATTATTGCCTTTTGAAAAATCAAAGCATTATTTCGTTTTTTCTTAATAATAAATATTCACATAAACTGTAAAGTAATTGGACACTTGTTGCTCAAATATGCTTGTAACTGCAATAAAAGGGAACGGTCTAAACATTGTCACTTGGTGCATTGATAAATTATATTAAGTTCATTTACAAGTCATTGTAGATGTTTTTAATAAATTTTGAAAGATTTGTCTCCAGTCTTTTTTTATTTATAAAATTTATTACTGTCACATTTTGTGTACACAAAACTTTATAGGTATGACTACAATATACACAAATTTAGCGATAGTAAGTTTGTGGATATTTATTTGTTTTCTTTTTAAATTCGCCCAGGAAATCGAATTTATTGAAATACATAGCCAAGAGATCAATATTTAATGATAAGATAAATTGAGGATTTCTGAGGACACTATAATTAAGGAAAACCAACAGTGCCATCCGTTTTTCGTAAATCTTTCTTTTGAAATTTAGAAGACCACATGAAATTTTTAATCAAATTTCTTTACGGGGAATTATCCATACCGATAACGTAAGATTTACGTGAAAGATGAAATTCAATTTGTCAGAGTTTTAGGATATCAAAGCTTCGGAATGGATTAGACTTTCTCTGAACCAGATAAGATTTGTTTTACACCTGGCAATAAGGCTTCAATCACACAGATAAAAAGACTTTCACTTTTGGTCCAATTCGATCTTAATACCCATCAAATTGTGCATTAATAGGTAATTTATTTTTCTAAACTCCCGGTAATCTTTCAAAGATGAGAACCGCCATATTTCATGTTGTAAAGGACAGCAACGTACCATATTCCAATGCATACCAGCGTTGGTGGATTAGAAGCAATGTAGTCTAATCCATGTTAGAAGGATTCTGTCCATTATAGGAGACTAAAGCATTCACATAACAACTTCGCTCACTGTATCGTCGCAAAAGCTCTTATTTTTATCTCGACAAAGTAATCACTTTGTTTTTATAAATAAAAGTCAATTTTAACACTTAATAGACCAAACATCGAGACTAACACTACTCCTTAGATCAAAAATCTAACTGTATTGGTCAATTTGTAAGAGAAAAACTGACGGCTGTAAGTGCTTTCTGGTATTTTCAAAGTTTAATCTTAATACCGTATGAGTTGTCATGTTTACCTATCTTAAAAATTACAGATATAGAAAATTTTTGTATATATAACACCAAATTGTAAAATACCTTGTTTGTAGAAATTCAAAGATTATTGTGAATTTAAGAAATTGTAAAATCCTTCTTTAAGATGTTTGTTTATGGCAAACAATATTGTCATACAAAACCGTTACTGCCATTTTATTGCAATTTATATAAAACATTTTTAAACGAATTTGAAAATATTGTAAATAGATATAAACGAAACGAAGCCCTAATTGACAAAATAGTGAATGCATATGTATCTTTTTTCATTCAGTTTTCAAAAGAATGTAAATTGTTTTCAAACACTTGCAATTTTAATGCTACAATTTCAAACAGTTTAAGAAGTAATATCTACTTTGATATTTACACAACATTAAAGTATTAAAACATACCTTTTAGACTGATAGAAAGCGAGTAATGATCATGACAGTCAATATTTGGTATCTAGCTGAGATTTCTTTACACTTTTTGTGAAAAATTCCAAAAACATACAATGAAATAAGTGTCAGTTTCCTATAGTATTATTTTAATATTTAAACAACTATTCTATTCTTTACTTGTACCCCTCAAACAATCAACTGTCAGTTTTCATGTCCTGGGTCTCAATTTATTTCTCTATAAATACAGATTAAATTGCCTCCATGAATGGAGTAAATAAAACATGACTGCGGGCACTGAGCTTGACCACTCCCATTGGTCAAAATCAATCAATTCATTTAATGTTATAATCGTTCCTGATATATATCAGATTAATCAATTAACTAAATAACTTGTATTTAGATTATTAATCATATCTAGTTTCTAGATCTGCATTGCAAGGGACCAGATGAACCTGGTTGCAGGGTTAAAGGGCAATAAAGGTGTTCTGGTGATTATAATAATCCATTAATTATTATATAAATATGTTATCTTTTGGATTAGAATTAAAAGATTAATAAATATGTAAACAATATTCTTGATCATAAAGATGTAAAGACTTCAAAGTAACAAAGAAGTTGATCTAGTATGGCTTTTTTGCAAATGTATGGCTTCAATACAGTAAATTCATTTATGGATTATGACGATTTAGCCGGACCAATTATAAATATTATAGATGTTTTGGTCGTGTGTTTGTGACTGATTAAAAAAAAGTTACGTGTACATATATTTTGAAGTGTGTTTATTTATTCCTAAATATTCTATATTTCTAAAATATAGACTTTTTTTTTTAAAGAAACCAGTTTTACGTACACAATTTTTTTTCTCTAACCTACCATGATCATGTCGTTTTTCTAAAACACATCATCGGAAATTTGCACAGTGTAGATTCCAAAATGGTTCCCATTAAATTGAACGAGGAAATAAATTTGAAAAGCAGGGATAGGATGTTTTGGCTACTACAGGACGACTTCTATGGTAGCTACAACTGTTGATGATATAATGATGCTTAATAAAACAGATTAGAATTACTATGGAAATCTAAAAACTAATATCCCTCACCCCAAAAAAATAACCCACATACGGGGATGGCAATGTCTATGAATTTCTAAGAAACCCAGTAAAATAAGATTAATAAAAAACAAAAAGGGATCGAGATGTAAAATGACATTTTTTATTGTTATGGTACTGAGACATTTTCAATAAACTTGAATAAAGGGTTTAGGAAGGAGATGCTGTAGATACTAAATAGGTACCTCCGATAGAGCAATGAAAAATTCTCAGTAGAACCCCCAAACATTATTCAGACTAAAACACAAATGATGTGCGACAGTCACATTATATGCTACTGAGAAAGTTGTATTTAATTCTATTTATTGGGTTTGGGGGAGA
The DNA here is from genome assembly GCF_963676685.1 of Mytilus edulis. NCBI lineage: Eukaryota > Metazoa > Mollusca > Bivalvia > Mytilida > Mytilidae > Mytilus > Mytilus edulis. Next base: position 29,830,387 of record NC_092351.1, on the reverse strand, counting down.
AGTAGATACAAATATGTACAATGTATGGCATAGTGTGAGCATTACTGTGAGGTACTAGTAAGAATAAATTTTAAATCGCAAAATCATCGGAAAAAACAGTAATGAATGAATTAATGCATGAGTTTATCAAGTATGTAGCCTATACTGTAAAAAGATGTAAGAAATATCCCAAGTTGAAATATAAACATTTTCCACGGTGGGTATGGTTGTCCTGCGAGAGAACGTACTGTGCTGGTGATTTGGTCCTGACGGGTGCTGGTGGGTCCTGATTCTGTGCTGGTGGGTTTGTTTACATTGTATCAGAACGGCAATAAAACGACTGTTTTGTTGCTTAATTTTTCTCTGAAGTGTCATAAGTACCATGCAAAGTATATTACAACAATATTATATTGCAAAAGTCGTGCAAGTTCGTTAAACGGAATTGTCCTGACGCTGTGCTGGTGATAAGAAAAAAGGTCCTGGTTCTGTGCTCCTATGTCCTGGTTCTGTGCTTTTATATTTTAGTTAAAAGTGGCATATATTCAAGATCATTGATGCTGTACTGTTATTGACTAATTAGCTGTTGTCTGCTTTCTTGAAATTGACATTGTTGTGAATCTGTTTACTGTTATTATGAGAGAAAAAATACCCCTATTTTTTTTTTTTTTTAAACTAACTGTAATCTTATTTATTGGCCTGTTAATGGAACCCTTCTTGCCCCCTTTTAAGATAAGAAAATATGTTTACGATTTTCGGGATTACGATCATTTTGCAAGATCACCAAAATACGTTGTAATTTATACAATACTTATATAAAGTAGATGATGTGGTATGTTTGTTGTCAAGGGACAAATTTCCATAAGAAACCAAAGGAAGTATGTGTTAACAACCATACGTCATCGTACGACCTTCAACAATAACCCATAAAATTAAAATGTAAAAGGTTTTGCATAAAAATGGAGAGCAAAAATATAGAACAAAGGACTTTCTGAGCGTTTGAATCATGTCTTTAGCAGCTTAAAACACATTTGTTTGTGAACAACTGAGTGCTGACTATAAGAATGACAACAGTATTGCGGGTTTGTTTGTTTGGTGTGGTTTTTTTTGGGTGGGGGGGGGGAGGGATGGGGATATGTTAGAGCGAGGTTACAGTGAAAGCTTGAAATAGTTTCCCGTAAGATTTAAAAGTTGTATTGTAAAAGAAAAATGTATCTTATAGCTATAAAGAATCACTTGATGTAAGATTTTTCCAACATTTTTTTTGTCTAAACGGTTATCAGGTATTTTTTTTTTCGAAAGTTTGATAGAACGCTAAAAAAAATCACTATTTTATTAAAGGGCAGGCTACAATATGTCAGAGAATGAAGACGAGATAACCTAGAGAACACTAATAAAATTCAGATTTCTTAGCTTTTTTCATTTCAAAATAAATATTTTTGATAAAGAATTACGGGGGAGGAAGTAAACAATGTGTCCTTCTTTTCTATATATAAATATTTTTCATGAATAAAAATAAAATGTGCCTTGATTATAATTGAAAATGAGTAAATGGAAAAAATACCCAACTAAAATACACTTTTATTTTAATATTGGAAATATCACTAAGCTTTTAAGTTTCGTGTGTCAAACACACCATCTCTGTAGTAATGACTCCTTACTAAAATATTTCACTTCATTCATTTGTTTTCTGCATTTTTTATATTGTGAGTTCATAAAATTATTATATTAAAATATAGCCTTAATTTATATTAAAAAAAAACGGAATCTTAAGCCATTTATATCAAATATTTTTGTTTCCATCTATCCGTTTTCAGGACTTTAACAATCAACAATAACACGCCTGGAAAGTAAAATGCGTATTCGGCTGTCTGTAATCGACCATTTTTAGACACCCCAGGCTCCTAAAAAAAACAAGCCGGGGTGGGGGTTCAAAGATGTAAATTTAGTACTTATATCAATATTTTATCTTTTCGTGTACGGTTTATGACCCCTCCTGTGGCCTGTCAATTCCGAAATGTGCAAACTGTAATAGTATCAAAACAGCACAGACAATGAATAATAGAGATATAATTTTGTACATATATCAAGGGGAAACTTCTTGTAAAGTTCATTATTGTATTTAGTAGAAAAAGAGAATTTAGTGAAAATAAAATCACTATTTTTGTAGAAAATTCACAGACCTTTAATTGTACAGAGATTTTTGTTATGTTTAGCATGGGATCAACACAATGGTTCATTACCGAGTAAAAAAAATCAAAATGTCTATCTACCTTGCACATTTCCGAAAATTCAGATCAGATAACGAAACTGGTTCCAGCAACATACATAAGCAATTTAAGATTGTGACCCTCACAGTTTCCATTCACCACAAATATTCTCGTTACAACGAATCATTTTAAATACAAAAATACGTGTTGCATGCAGCCTTTTGTTTATCTATTAATATATGTATACGGATAAAGTTATGAAAGGCAGCAGGGTCATCAGGGTGAGGAGTCCATGTCATCTGAAATAAATGCTAAGCATAGATCTAGAAAGCGACATATAATCATGACATTAAAAAAAGTCTCTTCTTTTCGACTTTTTTTTCGAACAAATTGACACATAAAATGAATTATATAGTATTGTGGAATTTTTAACTTATTTTAGATACTATATACTGTTATCTGATATGGGACGAAAGATGTTGACCTTTTATGTTATTATGTAATACAAGTTCAGATCATTTGAAAACACATATTAAACAGCCAAATGGATGCACAAGAGCTAAAATAGGAGTCATAGATCCTGTTGGCAACAATTATCTGGCTAATTTTATTGATTTTGTAACATTTGTTTCAAATATGACCAACTTCTTATCCAAAATCACCAGCACCGTATCAGGACCCACCAGCACAATGACAGGACCCACCAGCACAGTATCACGACATGAATAAATTGAGAAAATGCTAAATTTTAATAAATTGCAATGTTTTTTCACAAAATTGTTTTGTCGTGTGGATTGCGGTATAGAAAGCGGACTCTATGAGCATTTTTGTTTTATTTTTTCAGTTCGAGATTTTCTGAAAATGAGCATTTTTGTGTTACGCTTACTGAAACAGTTTAGAGGGTAATTTTTTTAATGGTTTATATATGAACCCATAAGAAACGAAATTGAAAAATCTCAACTGTTTTCTTCCATTTTTTATGAGTGAAAACGTCAAAATTCATCATTTTCGTCTTTGTTTACATTTTTTTATTGATCACCAGCACCCGTCAGGACCGAATCACCAGCACAGTACGTTCTCTCGCAGGACAACCATACCCACCGTGTTTTCAGTGTTTTAGTTCTATCGAAGACACGTGTAATAAAGGGTATAGGTTGTGAAATACCGTTTGATAATATTTTTTGCGAGAGATTTTACACTAACAGATAAAATTCTGGTAACGACTCTGTATTTTTTTTAAAAGATATTCAAACTCTGTGGTAGCGTAGCTTACGTGTTAAAACAAGAGTTAGACCCTTTATCAAATATTCAAGGTAATTGTACAAGCCTGAGGGGCGAAAGATACCAAAGGGACATCCAACCTCTAAACTCATAAGTTATTGTGAAATGTACATGCACGTTTTAAAATGATCATCGTAATTTTAAGCTGGAAAAGGTTAGAACTTCTCTTCTATTTTAGTTTCAATATCTCTATTTTTCATTTTCAATTTGTCTTATCAAAAAAATTGTGTATCACCGATTTTATCTTTGTTCCTATAACTTTCGTTTCTAAATATCCGTATATTTATACCTATAAAGAAATAATTACACGTAAGAATGTGTGTACTAGTATATATGCATGTATAAACATGTAAAGTTTATACCAACAGTATGTATTGAAGAATTTAAATCTTGTTAAAGCATGAAAGACGTTTGAAAAAAGTTGAAGTTTATCAGTTTTCTGTGCTGGCTGCTGGCAACAAAACACTTCATAACGCATATGTCCTTGACGCTGGTCATACAAAAGACTTGCTATAGAACTCCCTGACTTAAGTAAAACTTAAGTTATGTCACGAAGTCTTAAGTACCAACGGAATTTGATATAGTATAGATTTTAATGATGGTGTCCATTGTCGGTGGAAACTTCCTTTTGTCAGTATGGTGGTCCAGTGGTAAAAACTAGTTAAAGAAACAATTTAAGTGTTTCACTTTACGTCCTAAAAGCGAGGATTAAAATAACAATTTAACGCTTTTCAGGTGTGAAACACAGGTGATACCTCTTTATTATCAATTTCTACAGTCAATTTAGAATACCGAATCCCAATGCTTTGTATCTGAAGAATAATTGCATCTCTCAAATTAAGTCATCGCCGAAATTGAGTTCAAATATTTACTGATACCATTTTGCTGAATAGTAAGCCAGTCCTCAAAGTATTCTTATACCATTAACGGTGAGAAATTTCAAAGGAAAAATACCTTTCCTTTTTCATCTATAATTGAACTTAAATTACAATTAAACTATAATGGAGAACACATGGGTTATACCATGAAAATCTATGCAAAGAACTCAAATATATGTATCGGAAAAATACGGACAATCTATGCGCATAGAATTAAATGTACATGTATAGTAATAAATATAGACATTTCAACAGATAAACAGTTCGTTTTATCAAGAAGGCTTCATGATAAACAGCACATGTATGTTCACTTGTGTTTATATGTCTTTTGATTCAGTTGAACCATTTCAATTGATATTTTCTAGTGTGATTCAAGAATCCGTGTTGAAAACCGTATTTTGACCTTTATTAGTAATGGCTTTTCTTTTACAAATTGTGATTTCGATGGAGACAGAGTTGTCTCATTAACACTTATACCATATCTTCTTATAACTATAAAGCATATCTATATAAACGAGATATCAAAAACTCTTGTAACGAGTTCGCATTAATGATAACAGTTGCGCAAAATGAGTACGTGACGCTAAAGAGAGTGTTACCAATATAGAAGATCAGGTGCACTTGACGTAAAACTAAACATAGTGTTTTAAAACAACATAGAAGTTCAGGTGTGTTTGACGTAAAACTAAACATAGTGTTTTAAAACAACATAGAAGTTCAGGTGTGTTTGATGTAAAACTAAACATAGTGTTACCAACATAGAAAGAAAGGGAAACTTGACATTAACTAAACATATAGTGTTACCAATATAGAAGGTCAGGTGCACTTGACGTTAAACAGACATATGGTTACCAAACAAAAAAGATCAAGTGCAATTGACGTAGTTACTCGTATAGAAGGTCGGGTGCGCTTGACATAAAACTGTAATATATTGTTACCAGCATAGAAGGACGGGTGCGGTTGACATAAAACTGTAATATAGTGTTACCAACATATATAGAAGACCAGGTGCACTTGAAGTAAAACTAAACATATATAGTGTTACACACAGAGAAGACCAGATGCATTTGGTGTAAAACAATTAGCACTCATCGTTTTTATATCAATTTAAATATAGAAGATAATACTATTTTTAACTATTTTGTTTCAGCTAACAACAATTTTCAATATTGACGATACAACGTAATAAATCATTTAACATTTGAAATGACTATATAAACCCATAAAAACCCGAAACAAGCACAATAGAAATGGAATCAGAGGTTGAAAACAGTTTACTTTTGACCTTGAAAAAAATCTAAGAATGGAAATTATGCAGCTAGGTCAGACATCTTCTTTGTATGTACGTTTTTACACACATGTGTGTTGTGAAGATTCAAGGAAATTCTACTAATTAAAATTAAATATACATAAAGACCTCAAACATGTAAATAATAAAGCATTGTAAATTGTCAGGTAGGTATCATTTTTGACATCTTTAAGAAGTTAATTCAGCGACCGGTGTCATAATAAAGTACTGTTGAAATGACGTACATTAATGGATTGTACTGCCAAACAAATGTAATTTATGAAATTTAATGTTGTATATTTTCTTATGTTTATACGACAACAATAAAAATATGAATATTTAGACACTCAAATCCAAAAAGTTATACAGGTCAATCAACTAACATGCTAATGAAAAATTGTTTGGAAACAGTTCGGAAGCTAATACTTTAGGTTTAACATAAGTCTTGTATATGTCTATCAGTACTAAGCTCTATGTTTGACCTATATACATGTATATGAGCCATTTTCGACCATAAGTCTTTTATTTTTAAACAGATTATTTTTAAAATGTTTGCCTACTCAAACTTGCTTGTAAACATGTTCCATACTAATAACTTGTTGAAGGTATTCCTCAAGATTTGAAAATATTGGACTATGGTTACACATGCTTAAGGGCAAAGAAAACATACAACATCGTTAAAAGGATATACAATTGCATTTGAAATTAATTCCTTCAGGTTACGTAAGCTGGCTTAGAGACTAGATGAACAACATGACCATCGTACAAACGCGGTTAAAACCTTGTTTGTTTGGATAAAAGATAGAAATTCAGTAGTCAAATAGGTAATTTATTAAAAACATAACTTTATCCCCCAGGTCGATTAAAACATCATGAAAAATAATATGAACTCCACAAGATCAAAGGATCGATTTTCTTACTTTGCCAAAATCATGACTGTAACCTAACTGAACGAGTTCTATACACTTGATAAAGACAATGCACTTTATGTTAATAGACTTCAATGAAATGTCCCGCCCCTCTGTACCGATTTTGTCGCTGCATACCGTTTTTTTTCACATTTTAATTTACACCGTATTATTATAACAATACCCATCTTAAATTCCATTTTATCATTTCAAAATTCAGTTTAAATCTATGAGCCACATTTTACCAAAAAGTCTACCATATCTAGACTAAAGTCCCCACTAAGGATCGACTACAACTGTTTGGATGAGACAAGTTCATTTAATCATTTAATATATGATACCTGACAGGAAGACCTGCAGTTTTGGAAAGCAATTTTCCCTATCTTTATGACTTTTAACATGCAAAAGCATTTAAACAGATTATTGAAACAGTAAGCACTGGTTTACTCTAGCTTATTATCATATGAAGTCATACGTAAATACGGCTGATAAATCACTCATAGTTTAAGCTAATGTTACGCAAGACGAATCTCAAGTGTTCGTTCGTGTAATCCATTAATGGATTTGGGATTTTCTGTCCTGAAAATCTTGTAAGAAGTTGAAAGAAAGCAGGTTTTTGTGATATTAATATCATTGTTAAGTATTACCAGCAATCTTCGCTGGAAGCTATCGGTATAACATTAAAGAAATACCTTTCGTTTAGAATTACCACTTTAGACTGGGAAAATGCTTCCATATATTCCAGAATGAATGGATATATTAGGTAATTCTACTGAAAAGTTGTATGGAATACAAAAAGAAAGTGAATTACAGAATTGAAATTAAAAATATATAAAGATAAAGATGCTCTCCCTCATTCGCATTGAAGAGATTCACAAAACAAATGCTCTAAGGAATTATTAGACTGAACCTTGGAGTTTGCAGTTGGAAAATAAATGACATTTAAGACTTTCTTTTTCCTAAACTTTTGTATTACTTTGAGTTACCAATAGAATTGAGAATGGAAATGGGGAATGCAGACAACAGCTGAAGGCCACCAATGGGTCTTCAACCAATAGAACCTTATATTTGCAGCGCAATAGCTCATTCATGTACTTTTCACAAGTATATCTAAACCTTTCTTCGCCTATTATTTGAACCAAGTTTTGGACCTAAGGCATCAGTTATAACATACAGACGTTTCAAAACAGCATTGTCTTGAAAACAGTATACTGGCATTCAATAAGCGACAACGTTTAAAATTGCTATTGAAAATGAAATCACGCGAGAAATTTGTTACGTCAATATGGCGGATTAAAAGACGTAAATTAAATGAAATAAAAAGAATCAATCAGTACGATAATAGGATTGTGTAAGATGACAATTACATTGTTACAACTTTTGTAATTGAAATTTATTCAAGAATTTAAAATGAGGTTCTTTGAAATTGAGAGTAATCCATCTTGACGAGTTTACGTGAAATTTTCGGAAGCCAGCTGCGCCCCTTTTATGTTTTAAAATCGTTGTAAACTTCCATTGGTCATAAAAGCTAAGCATTGTATTGTAATAGAGTAATACTATATTTCTTTAAGCGAAAATAACCACAGGTACTTATTTCTGTAATTTATAAAAATAATTATCTTACACGATAAATTGTTTTTCTGACATTTTTATGGAAATCAGTGTTATAATAGTCACAATTAAGCATAAAATGGTAAAAGATGGTATTAAAAAGGGGTAATATTGTGTTTGCCATCATGTATGTCAAAACTTATTTCCATTTTATGCAGTTGTTTTTCTAAATTATTTAGATTTTAAAACGTTTTATAGTATGTGGTCAAATTCATAAGAAAAATAGCTATTTTTCAACCACAACAAAATAAAAAAAACAGAGGACCCAAATATTTAGCTCGACACTTCATTATATCGGCGAAAACATATACGATATTTCATATAATATATAAAAAAAAAATTTGGTATGATTGCCAACGAGACAACTCTCCACAAGAGACATTTACTAAAATAAACACTGAGACAACACGTAGAACGGTTGCAAAGGCATAAGACGATGTAAAAAAAGAAAATGTGGTATGATTGCAAATGAGATAACTGTCCATAAGAGACCAAAATGACACAGACATTAACAACTGTAGGTCACCATACGGCCTTCAACCATGAGCAAAGCCCATACCGCATAGCCAGCTATAAAAGGCGCTGTTTAGTATGAAGTATGTGGAATATACTGAGTTATATCAAACTAGAGCCAAATGTAGACTAGTTAGCTTTGAATTAGTCACAATACTGTTATTTGAGTGAAAATATGACAAATGTCGAAAAGCCCTTTTTCTTAATAGCATTGTTGCATGGTTTTTAGAATCGCGGCTGTTATCGTCTTCATATTTTATTCATGAAAACTTCTTTAAATTGAAACATAACTCAAGCAACCCCCATTTCATTATCATAAATTCGTCAAACTATAGCTATATGAATAAGATAAAAAGAATTCAAAATTTTAAAAGACCATGCAATCAAAATACTTACTAAAATTATGACAAGTGAAAGTATGATATTTTTATTGCTTACAATTATATTCTAATAGATTTAAGTAATTTTGAGATATGTTAAATGCTGCCAAGATTTAATTATTTTAATTTGAACCAGTGAACAATATAATGTAATTGAAAATTCCGTTATAATATCAATGACCACATCGACCTGTGTTGCACTAAGTTATTATTAAGTCTGTATGTGGCCAGTAAAAATTTGGATTCACTAGAATTTCCTATATGAGGCCATATTCTGCCAGTTTATGTGGGTTTTGTTGAAGTGATATTCTTATTTCTTATAGGTAATTCTATAGTCAATACATAATACATATGCAATACCTTTCACTGAATGGATACGAGAAATGTGTCAAAGAGACAACAACCGACCAAAAGCAGAAAACATCACAAGGACGTCAATGGGTCTTCAACACAACGAGAAAATCCAGAAGGGTTTGACCCTGAACAAAAATGTATAATATTTGTTCAGAAAATGGACGCCCCCACTAAACTCCGAATTAAATATTCAAATACCCCCTTTCCCCCAAAAAAAATGATATAATTTGCTTCAATTTTATGAAGCTATACTTTTAAAATCCTGAATGAACAGAGGGCTCTCGAAATACGGAATCGTAAATGGACTTTTGCAAACGAGACAGGTTATATGTACTTAGATACATCTAAAATGAACATCATCTGCATGCATATATGTGTCATCATTGATCTTGGACAATTATACATATAATACTAAAACCTAACTGTTATTCATATGAATAAATACTAAACCTTACTGCTCGACGTTTGACATGTTACATTTACGGAATTCAATAATTTTGAAATATTTTATCAACTCTTTTCTAACAAAACTATTTGTATTTTTCGAATCATTGAACATGTTTAACAACTTTCAGCGTCATTCTATAAATGAATACATGCCCTCACGAAATCATTTTCTGTGGTAGAAACATATTTCATGGTTCATCAGATGAGTAAAGATATATATTAAGTACTTTTCTATTTAGATCATTTTCATTTGTAACATATTTGAGTAATTCAGGTCCACCGGAAAATTGAGAGCTGGTAGTAAAAGATCGTTATTTAATTCATAACTTGAAAAATTAAATCAACACATAAATTTCATTCACCCGAAGTTTTTTTTTTTCTGGAATCATGATTTACATTCATCGGGAAGGCTTCCAACTTCACTAGCCAAGGGTTACGATCCACTCCCGTTAGAGAACGGGAGTGAATCGTAACCACTCCCGTTAGAGAACGGGAGTGAATCGTAACCCTTGGCTAGCGAAGATGGAAGGAATCATACTTGTTTAAATAATATGTTTGTATTGTTGCCTATCCAAACCTATTAAGTGAATGTATTCAATGATTCTTAATTGTATACGGGAATAAAACCATAACATTCGTTCTTTGTTCTGACTGTTGTGTAAGAGCAGTTTGTTGAAATACCAGACGCGACACTTTTCCAGTATCTTCCATAGTATAATCAGTTCAATCGTTTGGAAAAATCATTAATCTTGCATCTTATTGAAGAAGAAAAATTATGTTTTGATTGAAGAAGAAAAAAAACTATAAAGAGACCCCCCCCCCCCTTCCCCAAATTAAATGTTAAAAAGGTTTTGGATTCTTTTTTTTATCAGAACATGTTACTCTTGTGGACAAAATACGAAGGCGTCAACTTGTGAACTGATAGAGAAATAAGTAAGACAAACACCGTCACCCTTTTAAGGAATAAAACAGTCAGATAAATATCTTTTTATTATAGATACTTGTATAAGTATACTGATAATGCATATTCTCTTCTTCTATTTTTCGTTGTATTTTCCATTTTCTCTTCTGTTTTTCTGCTCTAGTACTTAGATACTAACCGCCTTTTAAACCCCTTTCATACAATCATATTGTATTCTTCACACATGTATCTTCTTACACGCATGCTTTCTTCGTTGTAATCTGAACCAAATGTCTTAATTATTCAACCACACCATTTAAGAGGCATAATTGTCATAAATGGCTATTCTAATTTTGTGATTTTTGACTGATAATTCAAATAATGTAAAATTAAGAAAAAAAACATAGTTTAATTTTTCAATTTGAGTAACATATTTTGCCAACTTCAAAGGATCGATACCTTAAACACCCGTTTAACAATGATATATAGCTATATTTCAAGCTGAAAAATTCTTTTGTGTTGGAATAGATTTTGGTTATCTCTGGACATCTCTTGGTCTTTCTGTCTCCGCTCATATATTTTACATCGACTCTTTAATACGTTTATCATTGTTTTCAAATTGTTGAACATTGTACATGCAGACCATATGTTACCAAATAAAATGACAAATTAACACGCAAAAAAGTAGGTAAGAATGAATATTAGTTGACCTTTTGAATCCATCTCAATTATGACCTAAATTATAGGCATAATTTCTGGATTAATAAGTTCAATGTATATTGCTCGTGTCAATACCATGAATTACAAAAATCACATTAAAAATGAAATTAATGACAAAAGTTCATGACATGAGAAGTGAAAGTATTTATAATGTGCCTCTGACGAAAACAAAGCTTAATGATACCATTTGAGGAAGGTATTTAAGATATCCTTCATATCTTAAATGTATTCTGTTTCAACAATTTTGAAAACATTTGTACCCCTTCAACGTTATTGAAATATGTCAATATAAATGTAGCAAGGTATATACAGCTTTAGAATAATGCAGATTTCACAAAACGTTTTATAGATTAATAATACGGAATGGATCATATTTTGCTTATTGTGGAAGGTGGTACTGTGACCTATAATATAGCAACTTACATCCGGGTATAATGGTGGTGTATATACATTTTGTAGTAGTCTCATTGGCAAATATACCACCTCTCCTTATAATTTATATAGATGATTATATATGTAAGAAACCAGGAATTCTGTAAAATTATTGCTTCTTTACATGTGACTTATATACCTTTCTCCCAGTTTTTGGTGGGGTTCGTGTTGCTTAGTCTTTAGTTTTCTATATGTTGTGAATTCTGTACTATAAGTTGTCTGTTTGTCTTTTTTATTTTTAGCCATGGCGTTGTCAGTAAATTTCCAATATATGAGTTTTACTATCCCCCTGGTATCTTTCGTCCCTCTTTTCCGTCTGAGTTCTAGTGCTTCAATTGATATATATGAGCAGTTCATTGCTTTGATGTGTATGCCGCTATTTGCTATACTTTTGTCTTGGGTTTTTTTAGGCAATCTGTATTTTCGTTAGCTTAAAATAAAATGGTGTATTAAAACATACACAGTTAATTTGGTGTCTTTCAAATGATAACATGATGAAAATTACTTTCTCAAAATTTGCCTAGTTTCATACATGTATGTGTCAACACTTATAATTTTAAAACTATATGACCCCACCATTTTGCATGTTGGTAACATATTAATCTTGTAAGTCACGGCATTGAGAAGAGAAGTTTTTGAAAAGGTATTTTAAGTTTAAAAGTTTTATAATTACACAGTGTTCCGTTTTGATTTATACAAATATGTCATCGTGGTTTGGAAGGGTATGTATTAAGATGCTATCGGCATGGTGGTGTGTTTTGAGAGATGTCGAAAAACTGAATTAAAAAGTAATTAACTAGCCATATAGTTTCAATGAAGGAGTATGGTTTTAAAGGAAAACTTTCATAAAAATAATAAAAATTGAAATTTAGTACTGAATTTTATATTTTGAACGTAGAGTATAAAGGAACTGGACGCTTAATATAAATGAAAGAATGAAGTGGCCATAAAATTTTGAAATAACCACTTAAAGGTGCGTTTACTAATAAAACAGAAAGCAATGATGTTACTCTTTTAGTTGTTTACACTATAAAACCCTTACTTTACTTCCAATATTCTTTGAAATTGATGGTCACTTTCGTACGTTTTCTTTTAACTTTGCTCGCCATTGTCCACTGGCGACACGAGAGTGTTCGTTTGTAGATCTGGCTATTCATATGACCGATGGACGTTTCGTATGAATACGTTTATAACTTTGGAAAAAGCTCGTGATTTGTAAATTTTCAAAACTTGTTACATATATATATAAAAAATTTCAAAAGTTAATTTGAAATATTTCACATAAAAAATGATCAAAGGGGTAATTCTGTTTTGATAGAATCATAAAATAAATATTGAAGGACACACAATTCCGTGGCACATGCCGCATTTATTACAGAAACAAAATTTTCTTTTTGTCACAACAACAAAAACAAACTCCAAGTTGACAGTAATACTAGCTATTGATAATAAGGTATAAAAGATACATCATACACCAATGCAAACCGTATTCGTTATGTTTTTTTCAAAACAATTCAATTGTTCCGACATAACAAAACCGGCAGACGATAGTATTTTGGTTAGACCTTGCACGTACGAATTATGAAGAGAGAGCATGTGCCGTGATAAATGGAATGTCATTTAGAGTTATCATTGGTCGTTAGTACTTGTCGTTTTGTAAGGTCAATGTTATAATAATCAGTGAAATTAAGACGGATAGTTTCCCGCCTTTTTCTTGTGATATCTTTGTCCCAGACGATCTAACTACATGTTCTGGCCATAATTCATCAAAAATATCGTCCTAACATTAGCGGCTTCATTTTGTAACAAGAAATATGATAGTTACGACAAAACAGAAGTTCTTTGTTAAAGGAAATAAATATGTTATTTATACGTTATTACTGAGATAAAATCGCACAAATTGTACAAAAAAAGATGTTTTAGTTGGATAACAGATAAATTGCCTTTTAGGTTATCAGATATTGCAAAAATCTCCATATTGGAATCACAATTATCTTCTCGCCTCAGCTTTTTAAAGTTGAATTGTTAAGAAAAATAGTTGATGTGAGAAAAAAATTCAAGTTAAAACTAAAAAATAATTGAGACAAGGGGTATTGAGAGGTTTATGATCCGTAACTTTTGCATCAGATTTAAACCATAAACCGTTAATTTGATTAATGCAGATAGAGTCAACACTTGGTATCTATCCTTTATTCTCCACCAAAGACCAGAGTTAACACATTGTATCTTTTGATCAGAACCATGGACACTGTCGACACATCTTCTATCTTTATATCTTCCGTTATACATGGAACAAATGATCACAAATACATGTTATGACAAAAACCATGTTTTCTGCCAAATCATTTATTGACAACTATTTTGGCATTACTGAATATAAATTCCTGTTTACACTGTACTGCTTTTCAATAGATGTACTTAAAAAAAATAAGACTTATAAAGGCAACGTATATATGTCTTGAATCAGTCAATCCGGTTTTTTTTTCAAAACCCGATACATAAAAAAAAAACCCATTATAAGTCTATTTTTGCTCATGTTTACAAATGCACACAAGAAAAAATCATCGTTGCAAATCGTTCTGCGAAAGTCAAATATACTTAGAAAAGTTTGATTTCCTGAATAACCCGTGCGCGATGAACATTTTAAGCCCATTTAGGGAATATTTTACCAACGTGTATTTGACATAGATATGTCCGAATTCCTCTAATAATGTTTAGTTTCCATTTGATTTTAATTGATTGATGTGCAAATGAAATAAGCATTATCTTTATAAATTCATTGTTTCTCATATCCAAACCTCTTATTATTCATGTATTGTTCGTTCAATTCATTTCTTCCATCATTTTCATTCAAAGTTTTAGTTAAAGGGTAGTGTAATGGGTACACCGATTATAAAGCAATATAGGTCTTGAAATGTTCGGCATGCAACAGATCGAAATTCATGGCAGTAAAACACAAATATGCAACAAGAGGGAAAAATGGGCAAGTCAGTTTAACCATTACTATATATAAGTTTTCGTTTAGAATAGGCGATGTGCAGCAGCATGACAATTTAAGGTTGATAAATATGAGAAGATGTAGTATGAGTGCCAATGAGACAACTCGCCATCGAAGTCGCAATTTGTAAAAGTAAACCATTATAGGTCAAAGTATATATGGTATTCAACACAGAGCCTTGGTTCACACCAAAAAGCAAGCTATTAAGGGCCCCGAGTTTACATATGGTATTCTTTATATTTTGAGTGGAATTTCGTTTCGGTTTGCTTAAATGAAAATCATCTTTTATTGAAACATGCTGCCAAGTTTATCGGATAGTTATTTTACTATTCTAATATATTAAGATCCTTTCATGCTCTGCAAATTATTTTCAGCTTTCAGAAATAAGCGATTTGTGTCGTACCAGCTTACGTAAGGTTGAAAACTTATTTTGAGCATGTATCTTTTAATCTAAATTTCCAATTTGACACTTTGTTAGTTTTTGGGAATAAAAAAAGTAGACAAGAGTTCAATAATTAGTTTTAATATCCTAAATTTAAAAAAAAAATAGTTTCAGTAAAATAATTGACTCCCTGTTGATTTACAGATTGAAATCACACAATAATGTTTACTAAACACCCGTTAAAAATGATGTTACGATGCCGTGAGGAATAACATTGTGGCTGTCACTCGTGTCACTGTTACCTATTATAGCCATCATTATCTAAAGCAAGTGAAAGGGAAACAACAGACCGGATATTAAAACAATTCGGAAGTTACAGTGAGAATTATTTTGAAAGTTGTGATTGGTCAATGAATTCCGATTACTTTCAAATGTCATGACAAGTTGTTTTTTGTCATTGTTGTATGGTTAACTTTGACATGTTCTTTAACTGTTTCATTATAGTAAAAAATAAACATTAAGACTGGGTGTGAACATGTTGGCTTATGACAAGACATAACCGCAAGATACAATTCCGCCGAAAGAAAGCCTATCCCCTCCCCAAAAATAAAATAAAATAAAATAAAATATAGATATCTAATAATGTGGTGTAAAGTGACTATTGTAGGTAGGTATGCTGGTCTGTAGCAATATCCAAATATGTTTAATCCAGTGAAGGTCATATTTCCAAAACCTCTTTCCTCTTCTTACTGTCTCCCCATGTAGAATATTATTACAGAACACTGTTTAAAACATGTATATATATTTATTTGTTGTAGTAAATGAGTTAGATACCTGTGAAATAATCAGAATTTCAGCATTTATGTAATATTTTCTTACTCGGTGTAACTGAAGTGAAAATATTTAGAAGTTTAGTCACATTATGACATTCATATTAAACAAAAGTTTGGCACCTCTATTATTAAAGTCACATTAACTGACCAAAGCCTGTTTTAACTCTACAGACGAGGTTAATGTGTCGGGGTTTAACACATTATACGAGATTTCTATAGAAAATGTATTCTTTTAATAGATTACAGACGGACAGGTAAATACATTACGAAATAAAGGGAAATATGCAAATTATAGTTAAAAGGGGGGACATTTCGGGTGTTTATGTGAGATCAATTTCAATACCAATTAATCGCCGAGACGTAAATTGTCCATTCAGCCTAAAATCCAGTGGACTTCCTATTATACACGTCTTATTTATGTGATTTCTTTATACTTCATTTGATTATGGTTAATGTGCGTAGATCATAAGAGTGGGGTTGCTTGTCTTCATTCAATTACTCACTGTAACGTTACAGATGAAGAGATTCTGGCTGTTATCTTTCATTCTATTTATCCATGGACCCTACCATTTCAAAAAAAAATAAGCTGTTATTCTTGGGCAACCAACGTTTTAGCAGTCAAAATACAAAATTAACGAAAACATTTTAGAATTATTTGATGTCGACAACAATATAATCAAACTATAAACTTGACAAAAAAAAACCAAAAAAAAACACCACACATCAAAAGGCTAAAAATATCTTAAATTATATAATAATTTTATTTGCAAAATACACTCATATGGGTCAAGCAAACACAATATATACGAAAGGAAATCAGTGGATTGTCTTTAAAATCATGTTACTGTGCCATTATGAAGTAGATTCCTTACTTACATTTATTATTTTGTTCTATTTATTTATGTTAATTTACTTATTTCACTTTCATGTTTGTTTTGAATTATTATAGATCCTTTATTATCATTCTAATGTTTTGTTTTCTTTATACACGAATAACTGCAATAAACAATAAACAAACCCTTCAAGACTGAAAATTTAAAAAAAAAAATAGATAGATTCATTATTATTTAATTCATTTTTAGACACCTATAATGTATGAAAACGTGGTTTATTTTAATTAAAAGAATGAACTTTTATGTTTCTTCAGTCATAGTCAATTCTGTAAAATGTCAAAATATAATCAAAATCAATCAAAACATAAATTACAATGATTTCCATGTAATAAATTTTGTTAATAGGTAAAATAAATTTAGTTTTTGACAGTCAATTTACGTGAAATAAATCCTTAGGGTATTTTAAGGTACCCGATAAGTAACATAATATTTAGTGTCAAGATCAGTTACAGTTCATTTACAGATATATTTTGTATAACATCCTATTTATCAAATCAAAATAAGTCGTTTGTAAACTCATTTTCCAATACTACAATAAAACGACATGATTAATTGTGTACTTAAATCAAATTTTGATTTTGATTTTGATCATACATCGAAAAACTGATTGATTTTTTAGCGAAACTAGCGTTTTATAGACTTAGCGTGTATAAGCTAAAATGGATATTTTGAGTTGTGACATACACCATTGAGCATACATTTATTTTTTATCCGGTTTAATAATACATAATTTTACAATACTCATATAGGCTATATATATTATATATTGATTATTAACTTTTATCTCTTTTAGGCAGTCATTGTTACAGATTTAACATTAAATTACCAATGGTATGGGTGGGTGTGTTTTTCTTTTTTCTATCTTACTGTTTATCGTCATATTTTTCTGTAATGCTAAATTTTCGCTTTCCTTGACGTTTACAGAATGTGACATGTAGTTTACTATTAGCTCTATTGCTATGTATCTTTCAGTTTCAGGTATTTCCCCCTTAATTTCCTTGTGATTAAAGCGACTTTATTTAGCAAACACATTATCAATTGTTTTCAGTTTCTTTGAAGTAGTATTCAATATATTCATGTTAATTTATTTTTTATTCATTTATTTTTTACACATTTTAGGCATTGATAAATTACATTTAATTTCTTCCATATGCATTTTATGAGAATTCAGTTTTATGTTGTTAAAAAATATGAAATATGAAAATTGGAAGATGTGGTATGATTGCCAATGACAGAACTCCCGACCAGAGTTCATATGACATAGAAGTGAACAACTATTGGTCACCGTACGGCCTTCAACAATGAACACAACCCATACCGCAATGTCCGAGTGTTTTACATTAATTTTCCTTAGTTCTGTTCAATGTTCTACATAAACTCTTATTCACGGATATTCAATTAGGTTTGCAGTGAGGTAAACAAAGTCTAATAAATCTTCTTCTTCTGCTTTTTTGTTTGGTTTTTAATGATGAGTTTGGTCTTTTATATCTTTAGATAATAATATTTGTGTTCGACTGACACGATAAACAGGTAAAGATTATAGTTCTTCTGAAGGTACCTTCTTCCTATATTGGGGTACTGTTCTATTATCGTAGAAAACATCATTTTTCAATGCAACTTTCTAGAAATTCAGCTGCACATGCAGAAACTGATAACGATACTTTTTGATGTTATTTATAAAACTAAAGTGCAATGCAGTCATTTGATGGGATGAGTAGTTCTTGATGATAAAACCAAGACGACCGTTGTTTAATCATTCACAACGACGCAATGTTGAAGCAGATATCAAATAACTTTTCCCACTGTCCAACAATTGTCTGTGGGAGGGGGTAGCTGAAGATTGTATACTTAATTTTGATTTCATAACTTTTATTACTATTAATTATATGAAGAGATGAGTAGATGATCATTTCTGTACACTAAAGAGAATACTTCGTGTATTGTATCAGAGATCCTTGTTTCATTCCTACGAGAAGGTAACACCTCCCGAAACGAAAGCTTATTTTGTATTAGCTAGAGTTAGAGGAGGGGATAAGGTCTCTCCGCAATGCTAGGCGGTATTGTCGTAGAAGTTAGAAATAAAAAGTACAGGTTTCAGCCTCGCTCGGGGAGGAAAAATATTGAAAAGGGTTGAGGAATTTACGAAGCTACTCTAACATCGTTAAGTTGATTTTTTAGGCACTTTAACTAACTTATACATGTTTGTAACTTTCGGGGATTTATCAAGTTTTGAAATTAATATTTGAAAGTTTTGATATATAGGGGATGGAGGCATCTAAATGATCAAAAGAGAGGCTTCTAAATTTTATAGATATGACAAAGAAACACACTTTCTCAACATTGGAAGCGGACATTTTATACATCCTCAGCCCCCTTGTCCTGTCTAGACATTCAATGCAGTTTTGTTGTTAACGAATTCTTATTACATGATTATACTTAAATTAAAAATGAAAATGAAGCCAACAAATAAGACACGACTATTTAAGTAGATAGTGTGAGGTCCTAATAAGGAGATGAAAATGTTTCTACTAAATAGAGTGTATTTACATTAACAACCTATATATTCTCCACGCGGTTGCTTTTAACAAATCATATTCCTAGACTGATGTATAGAAGGTAAGATAAAGCAGATTATATGGTTCGAATGGATATAACAAAAAGAACCAACACATGCTTAAGAAATGTAAAAACAGTATTTAATTTGTTGTAACGTATTTGGGCATTTCCCTGTTAATTTATGTATTTCAGTAATAACACTGTAACACTGTACTGTAGATTTTCTATTACAAAATATTGTTGATTTCAAAATTGATCGATTTTTTTTTATTTGCTTCACATCAAGACAAGTTCGTACATTCAATGTTTCCTTTGTTTGATAATTTTCAGAGCAGTTATTGTATACATAAACAGAGCTATGAAATACACGCCAACGAGCCAACAATCAAATAACAGCAATATACCAAAAGATAGGTCAACGCATGGTGTTCAATAATTGCCAAGGTTCTATTCAATGTGTTAATTAAAGATTAAAATAATTTAAGAAATATTGTGTGGAATAAAACAGGCCGCATATGGTAACGGTTTTGCTCATTGTTGAAGGTCGAACGGTTACCTATAGATAATAATATCAGCGTTGTTTAACAGTTGAGTTGTCTCATAGGCAATCATTCCGCAACTCCTAATACTAAATAATTCAAGAAATCTTATGTGGAATCAAATCGGCCACAGGGGAAAAAACAGTAAACGAGGCCTGGCAAGACGATACAAACCGCAGGCATTTTTAATATTGGCAAGTAGGTGTCCTTCTGGTAACAGAAGTAAAAAAAGTTCCTCTAAGGAAAATTAGAATGAACGAGGAGCACGACCCCACACTGACGCTAGGCCATAACTTGAATAACGCTTCCTCGGTACTCGGAGGATAAAATTCAAAACTGGTAACAGTGATGAACCGGCTGCTCTGGTAAACAAGAGAAAGCCGTTTATAAAACTAGAGGCTCTAAAGAGCCTGTGTCGCTCACCTTGGTCTATGTGCATATTAAACAAAGGACACAAATGGATTCATGACAAAATTGTATTTTGGTGATGGTGATGTGTTTGAAGTTCTTACTTTACTGAACGATTTTGCTTCTTACAATTATATCTATAATGAACTTTGCCCATTAGTAACAGAGAACTATATTTGGTAAAAATTTACATAAATTTACCAAATTAATGAAAATTGTTAAAAATTGACTATAAAGGGCAATAACTCCTTAAGGGGTCAATTGACCATTTAGGTCATATTGACTTATTTGTAGATCTTACTTTGCTGAACATTATTGCTGTTTACAGTTTATCGCTATCTATAATAGTATTCAAGATAACCAAAAACGGCAAAATTTCTTTAAAAATTACCAATTGGAGGGCAGCAACCCAACAACCAGTTGTCCAATTCATCTGAAAAATTCAGGGCAGATAGATATTGACTTGATTAACAATTTAACTTCTTGTCAGATTTGCTCTAGATGCTTTGGTTTCATAGTTATAAGCCAAAAACTGCATTTTACCCCTATGTTCTATTTTTTGCCGTGGCGGCCATCTTGGTTGAATGGCCAGGTCATCGGACACATTTTTCAAACTAGATACCCCAAAGATGATTGTGGCCTAGTAGTTTCAGTGAAGATTTTGTAAAAGATTACTTAGATTTATGAAAAATGGTTAAAGATTGACTATAAAGGGCAATAACTCCTAAAGGGGTCAACTGACCATTTTGGTCATGTTGACTTATTTGTAGATCTTACTTTGCTGAACATTATTGCTGTTTACAATTTATCTCTATCTATAATAATATTCAAGATAATAACCAAAAACAGCAAAATTTCCTCAAAATTACCAATTGAGGGGCAGCAACCCAACAACCGATTGACCGATTCATCTGAAAATTTCAGGGCAGATAGATCTTGACCTGATAAACATTTTTATCCCTGTCTGATTTCCTAAAAATGCTTTGGTTTTTGAGTTATAAGCCAAAAACTGCATTTTACCCCTATGTTCTATTTTTAGCGGTGGCGGCCATCTTGGTTGATTGACCAGGTCACGCCACACATTTTTTAAACTAGATACCCCAAAGATGATTGTGGCCAAGTTTGAATTAATTTGGCCCAGTAGTTTCAGTGGAGAAGATTTTTGTAAAAGATTACTTTAATTTACGAAAAATGGTTAAAAATTGACTATAAAGGGCAATAACTCCTAAACGGGTCAACTGACCATTTTGGTCATGTTGACTTATTTGTAGATCTTACTTTGCTGAACATTATTGCTGTTTACAGTTTATCTCTATCTATAATAATATTCAAGATAATAACCAAAAACAGCAAAATTTCCTCAAAATTACCAATTCAGGGGCAGCAACCCAACAACCGATTGACCGATTCATCTGAAAATTTCAGGGCAGATAGATCTTGACCTGATGAACATTTTTACCCTGTCAGATTTCCTCAAAATACTTTGGTTTTTGAGTTATAAGCCAAAAACTGCATTTTACTCCTTTGTTCTATTTTTAGCCGTGGCGGCCATCTTGGTTGGTTGACCAGGTCACGCCACACATTTTTAAACTAGATACCCGAAAGATGATTGTGGCCAAGTTTGGATTAATTTGGCCCAGTAGTTGCAGAGGAGAAGATTTTTGTAAAAGATTACTTTAATTAACGAAAAATTGTTAAAAATTGACTATAAAGGGCAATAACTCCTAAAGATGTCAACTGACAATTTTGGTCATGTTGACTTATTTGTAGATCTTACTTTGCTGAACATTATTGCTGTTTACAGTTTATCTCTATCTATAATAATATTCAAGATAATAACCAAAAACAGCAAAATTTCCTCAAAATTACCAATTCAGGGGCAGCAACCCAACAACCGATTGACCGATTCATCTGTAAATTTCAGGGCAGATAGATCTTGACCTGATAAACATCATACCCCCATGTCAGATTTGCTCTAAATGCTTTGGTTTTTGAGTTATAAGCCAAAAACTGCATTTTACCCCTATGTTCTATTTTTAGCCGTGGCGGCCATCTTGGTTGGTTGACCGGGTCACGCCACACATTTTTTAAACTAGATACCCCAATGATGATTGTGGCCAAGTTTGGTTTGATTTGGCCCAGTAGTTTCAGAGAAGAAGATTTTTGTAAAAGCTAACGCCGGACGACGGACGACGGACGCCGGACGAAAAGTGATGAGAAAAGCTCACTTGGCCCTTTGGGCCAGGTGAGCTAAAAACACAACTTCCCTGTGGTACCACAGTAGAATATTTTGACATATGGTTTTAACTTTAACGTAGAATTATAGGGTCATAACCCCCTGTCATCTTGCCAGATCCCGCCACTGCACCAGTACTGTGACAACTGTTTTATTAAAGTTTATACTAACAAACAATGAAAAATATCAAAATGCATTAAAAAGAAATTAGTCTTTGGAAACGCATATATCTATATGCTTTTACAGTTGAATTTTCTCCTTTCTTTGTTAGTAAACGTCCACCATCAAGATATCAGCATTTTATAAGATGTGTAAAAACTAGCACTGTCTGTTTCAAATCAGCATCAAGTATTTATATAAGAATGTTTCATCCTCAATTTAAAAGCATTCGGAAAAACGTTTAATCGCAATAACAGTTCACGATATAACTAGACACAACCACTGCAATATTGTGTTATTATAAAGAGTCGAAAAGTTCATCCTCTATGATAATTGCCATACTCCATTAAGTCAAAAAATCAATTGTCTCCGGCTTGATCCATTCCCGATCTTCCTAATCTCACTAAGCATATACCTGAAAAACATCAAAAAACAACAGCAGAAAAAATAAATTACGTGACTATCTTACGTTTATATGTAAAATAAATAAAAATATATATATATTCAATTTAGACTTGTTTATATAAAAAAAATATATATATATATATTTGAGCACATTACTCAAGACAACTTTGCACTTCGAATTTTCAGAACACTACTCATAGATATGTATGTGCAAGGTAATTGAAAATATCTCATGTTACGTTAAATTTGTTAACTTTCTATTTGTTCTCTGTGTATAGGAACATAAAATCAGCAGGTTCACATAAAATGTGAGAAACAGGACCCGACCTCAGTCAAATTGATTGATGGAGAAAGTGATACGAACGAATAAATAATCACACCATCCTTTATTCTAAATAATTTGAAGTCGTGGACTTTGAATAAACTTGGGTCAAAAGTATACAAAACTCGTGTCAACAAAGCTTGATTTAAGGAGTTATAAATATATGTATTAGACATAAAAACTTTATTTAAGATTTTATTACTCACTTGGCGCTTTATAAAAGAGTTGAGCGTTTAGTATCAATTAAATTTTATATAATAGTATAATAAAATCCGTAAAATATTCCCTCTCGTCTTTGTGTTCTGTGGTTTTCGTCTTCCCCCTTCCTTTATCAATCCCAGAGATCGGCTTAATCATTGACCTGGGTAGTAAATTGTTTGTATCAAATAACTAACGATCACATTCTATAATAAAACAATCATAAAAATGAAAGTTAGATTACAATTTTGTTTTTGAAATCTTATATTAAAATTAAAAGTACTTGGAATTATTTTACCTCAAATGTTGCCGCTATATATATTCGTATCAAATTTTAATTAAAAAAAGAAAGATAAAAATTACATGAAATGAAGATTCCGTTTCATTTAAAAGTTGACACTTGTCAAATTGGCCCAAAATTATTTTATTTCATATTTTCATATTTTTATTTGCAGAATATCGTAATTGATATTTTCAATATATTTTCAAGATTTCAGTATTTAATCGCAATTTAATAAAAATGGATTTTGTCACACATCATGCGAATATGCGTATTTACATATTTTTATTTTGATATGTCTTATATGTCTTATATATGAGAGGGCCCTCATGGGGTTTTTGATTATGTGATTACTTGGCCGTTTTTTTAATGATTATTTGATTATTAAGCCAAATATTTCATGATTATTTGATTACCTAGGACTGTATTTTTTAGTTTATGATTATTTGATTACTAAAGATAAGCAAATATTTAATGATTATGTGATTATATTGGCAAAAAAATGGTGATTATGTGATTACTAGGACCCCCCATGAGGGGCCTCATATGATGTTTTACCATAAGATTCATCTGAATAGATTTTTTTTCCACAACTAACAAAAATATATACAAGACTTTAGTGTTTATATGGCTTTTTTCTAGAGAATGTGCAGACTTTTTTTTAAGGCAAAGACGCCTATAGACCTGTAATTTCTCACAGTTGCAACAAAGGTCTATTTTCTAGTATCTATAATACTAAAATTACGAGGTCCAATTTATTAGCCGTCATCACGTAAAAACGATGAATCAAAGAATTCAACTTTATATCTAACTAATATAGTACAATGCTGTTGATTAAAAATTATTAAAATTACGAGGTCCAATTTATTAGCCGTCATCACGTAAAAACGATGAATCAAAGAATTCAACTTTATATCTAACTAATATAGTACAATGCTGTTGATTAAAAATTACACCACTCCAGACCCCTTTGTTTCCCACATAATTAATATTGCCAATAATTAAGAAGTTCCGGGTCGAATCCGATACCGATACCAATAGTATATTCACCTGTTAACTATTACCTTATCTGTACGTTCCGCATCTGACAGGCGCACCACCAAACGCTCTATTTAGGATTTTGCTATATACACGGGTCGTAATCACAGGGTTGACACTACTAAATTCAATCATTGTCACATTGTTCCCGATTGCTGTATTTTAATCAGTATGACTTTTTAAGATGACAATACGAATAATATAATTCTGGACTTAAAATAAGGCGTATATAGGTACAGCATGTACAGTTTTCAATTTGTAAGCCGGAATGACGTAAAACAGCGAATCAAAGAATTCAACTTTAATTATAACTCATTAAGGACAATGCTGTTGATTAAAAAATACTCCTTGACCAGGGACTTTTGTTTTCCAAATAAAATTAATAATACCAATAATTGATAAGTTCCAGGTCGACGGGTTCAAACAGAAAGATGTTGAAAGCAGAGAAAACTGTGCATCTTATAATCGGCATGACTTTATCAGATGACAAAACCAATACTAAAATAAGGCTTACGCATAGTTATATTCTTTAATTCAGCCACAGACCCGCGATATCACGGGTGTGTTCTAGTTTGATATAAAACAGAGTATAGTTTTTGAATCATTACAAAATGCAATGTTTTCGGTATGTAGTGTATTATTATATTTTTATGAGTCCGAACATTTTTTTTACATAATAAAGGATTCTCAACTATGACCAAACTTGTGATAAATGCGATGATCAATTCAATAATTATTAATAATGTCATCAAACTTATCTGTAATATTAGATCAAAGGTTACCTGCACAGGTAGACATGCAGGTTACATCAGGTATGATATATCATGCTGTAATCATCTGACAGCATGTCCACTAACATTTAATTATCATTAAATATAATAATTATCAATCATTTTTCGTGTTATTAATTGTATTAACATTATCTTTTGCTTGTAAGTCCATGATCACTGGTAACGCCCGCCATAACAAACGTGAAAACATGAAGTTTGCACATTTGTTAGACAATTATTTAATTTGAGATTATCTAGTAAATCATTTTAGCTAAACCCTTTATCAAACCGAAAATGTCTAAATCTTTAAATATGAGATAGAATTGACTTCCGTACTGAAAAATGAACGTTCTGTGTGAGTGTGCGGTGTAACATCGACATAATTATCTTCAAAACTTACATTTCTCCAAAACAAAAATCGCACTTAATCTAACGGGGAACTCCATCCACTGCTAAAGCAGTCTTTAGGGTTGAGGATTGCCGAAACATATGAAGCTGTTAAAGTTAAGTCTTTTTGAAAGTATTTGCATAAATGTCAACATTTTTACACATTTCATGAAAACTGAGGGACAAAAAAAAAAAGAACCCATACATTTATCAATTTAAAATACGATCATAGATCTAAAAGGGAGCTCCACTGTTAAGTAGACATAAAGATGGTTTCTGTTCAAGATTGGTTCTACTTATCATGTCCTTGTGTAGTGTAGAATGTTTACATTGAATAATATAATTTGACAATTGTAATCCTAATGGTGTTTTATTACTTTTAATTTTACCAAAAATCTTGATCCTTGTCTTAAACAATCCATTGACAAGGAATTGATTCTCCATTACAAACCAATATCTCACACGTTAAGTCCCTTTATCTAAACAATTATATTATAAATAAGGATCAACTGCACATCAAGGGTCGGACATACAGATGGGTCTTATCATATATAACATTCAAAATACACGCACGTATTTGTTTATAGTGTTTATTCTAAAGAAGTTAGTCAGTATAAAATACAGCACCCGATTACGGTTACCTAGAGATGAGTAGATGCCTTGCTGATAAGTATAGTCTTGTCTGTAAGGGGGTTTATCTAAATTTTATACATTTTGAAAATTATTTAAACATGATACAATTTATGGGTTAGGAAAACCCATTTTTATGATTTTTAACACTTCAAAAAGATACAGTTGGTATGGTTTTGTACGCCAAACAGTGTTACAATCCAATGATATACTACTACACCCCTTTAAAGACCCTCTATATCAAATAATCTCAATGTCTCCTACATTATTTTGTCATTAAGAAATACTAAAATTTCCTTTTTAGTTTCATGTTTTTGACAAATTAATTATATAGAAATAGATGGTACTCGTCTCTTGAGATTTTGGTAACTTAGACGCGTTATAATTTAAGTATATGAATAAGCAGAAAGCTGGTGGATTAAGATAAATGTCAATATTTGAGAATGATTAAATATTAAACACACAGCTTGGTTGCTCTTGTTATGGAGAATGCGAAAGTTAAAACAGTTGTGTTCCATATATTTTTATAACTATACAAAACAGTGTAAAGTACATCCGTAACAACCAAAGAGGAACATGTCAACGCAATCCGAAATATCATGCGACCTTGTTTTTAACTGGAGACAGTGTTGTACCCCGTTTAGATCGCAAACCACATACACTTTCATAAACATACACCACACACAATCCAGAAAGACGATAGCGCACAAAAGGAACCGTTACCGTATTCACAAATTGCAAGGATACAGGGGGAATTCTGAAACAGTAATTTTACTATATATATATGTACTTTGACATATGGCTCGGGTGACATATAGCATTATTCTTCACGAAGAATCATTCAATTTGTACACAATTTGTTGAAGATCGGAATAAAATGGTACATTTTTAGCGTAATTTTTTTAAATGTAACAACATATGTAACACTGACAGACGGACTTATAAGTACCCGGCCACGTCCACTTATATTTTTGTCCATCTGATAAGTTAAGCCTTTTTCAACTGATTTTTATAGTTCGTTCTTATGTTGTACTGTTATACCACTGTCCCAGGTTAGGGGAGGGTTGGGATCCCGCTAACATGTTTAACCCCGCCACATTATTTATGTATGTGTCTGTCCCAAGTCAGGAGCCTGTATATTCAGTGGTTGTCGTTTGTTTATGTGTTACATATTAGTTTTTCGTTCATTTTTTTTTACATAAATAAGGCCGTTAGTTTTCTCGTTTGAATTGTTTTACATTGTCTTATCGGGGCCTTTTATAGCTGACTATGCGGTATGGGCTTTGCTCATTGTTGAAGGCCGTACGGTGACCTATAGTTGTTAATGTCTGTGTCATTTTGGTCTTTTGTGGATAGTTGTCTCATTGGCAATCATACCACATCTTCTTTTTTATATTTAAAACGCGTGATTGTAATAACGGTTTATTTGATACATTTACATAAGCATATAAGAATGAATATGACAAAATTAAGAAAACAAATAGCCATGAATGTTGCTTCTTTCATAAGAAATTCTATTGCATAATGCCACGCTCTTTATATGAACGTTTGCAAAAAATATTATCTGCCAAAAATTTAATAAGAAGAATGGGTCACCGTGATATTTTTGAAGATACAAGTCGTGCAACATTTCCCTAATTTGCATATATTGTTCATGACAATAAACAAAAATATCTACGAGATAGAATTTTGAAATAAAATATGTGCACATAGGTTTTATAATATGCTTTAGAAAGGAAAAAGACAAAATGGTGTCACTGAACTTGTTATCTAGCAAGACAGATTTCACTATCATTCCAGTATAATATGTTTACTATAAGAGTTATCTCCACTTTAATGGCTATGTTGAAAAATTGATTCTGAAAAACCCAAATATTTGGTGTCTGCTCTTCACATTAGGGAAGATACAACAAATCACTTATTTTTCTTCCTACATGCACATAAACAGTCTTACAAATAAATTGCAAATCTGTTTCAAAATTTTCAGATTGAGGCAAAGAATTAGACCACTTGCGTACTTCTATTGCACAATGCAAGATGGCGGTATACAGTGAAACTTCCGACACGTTAGCTTGTTATCCTCCTGAACACAAATGACCATAAATGAAAAAAAACAAACATACATGACCGTTAGTTTTTCTAAGTATTAATAACAAGAGAAACTTTTTACATTATATGATTTTAACTTCACCATCATAAGGCTGCATTTCTAAAAAGCTGAATGATGTGCACATGATGAAGAAGATAGCTATAGAAAGCACCGATAACCAATACATGTCCTTAATCTTTATAAAAAGCACTCCTTTTGTACGTTAATCTTACAATTATTAGTGAGTTCCTCCCTTCTTGATATATTTTCAATAGTTTTGCGCTAATGAGTTCAGAATCAAACGTAGAAATAAAAATCACTTGTTTTATTTTTGTCATGGAAGGATGTAATTATCCAGTTTATATATGTTTTATAATTTATCGATGTTTTATTTCCGTAGTTTTACCAAACATAATGAACTTCTTTGTTACAAATGATGTGCAACAAAGAGCTGTCAAATCAAAATGGCGAAATTACACGCAAGCTATTTCCTATACATTTAACATAACAGTACACATATTATCTATATATCTATATTTATCGGGTTTGTAATAACATGAGCAACACGACGGGTGCCACATGTGGATCAGGATCTGTTTACCCTTCCGGAGCACCTGAGATCACCCCAGTTTTTGGTGGGGTTCGTGTTGCTTAGTTTTTGGTTTTCTATGTTGTGTCGTGTGTACTATTGTTTGTTTGTATGTTTGTCTTTTTCATTTTCAGCCATGGCGTTGTCTGTTTGTTTTCAATTTATGAGTTTTACTGTCCCTTTGGTATCTTTCGTCCCTCTTTCCTATATATAAATGCATATTTAGATCCAAAACGTTGCGTTAAATGGTTTTCATGAAGGTTAATCAGAAAATATATTCAAAGGAACTGCTGACTTTATCTTGATTTACCTTAATGCAACTACCAACTACAACTTTTCTCTCCTATGAATATGACTTGATGTACAGATAACACTATATATAGTGAGAATACAATATGTCTAGTTCTAAATGTCCCATTCAAGGATGTTTATTTTTTACCTTTAAAAACATTCATGCAAATTCGTATGATATGCTTTCACTAACCTGTTTTTAAATTTTAAAAAAAACATGCCCTGTACTCGACTAGAAAGAGTTGTTGCCCTTTAACATTTCTTCCTTTCAAGATATCTGATTTTTATCTTTCAATCATTACTGAGTTGATCTATTATTTTACAAAAATATCAACACAAATAAAACTAATGAAATTGAAAACACCATTTATGAATTTCTAGTTTAAACTAATTTATTTCAAAACTGTGAAAAATATCTCACTCTTTTTGAAGACATAAAAAAACCCGCAAAAACTAGTGAAATAATATGCTTTAATTGGTTACGAGCGTGTGTCGTTTTACTGGAAATCTCTATTAATAACTTTGTAAGTACCGAAACGGTGCTTCAAGTGATAAAAAGTTTGAAATGCTAACAAAGAAATTTCCATCTGTTACTACATTTTCTTTTAGTACACGTGGTATTTAAATGTTCTTGTATGTTTGTTGTTTGTTTGTTTGTTTGTTTGTTTTTTATGTTTTACTTCAGAAAGATGCACTATTGCATTGCTTTTTGAAAATCTTTTGAGTTAAAAACCATTTTGTTTGATGTGGTGGTGTCCAACTATCAAATATGTTTTGTCGAAGATATATCCCATGTTGGTCCTCTGCTCGATCCGGGCATTTTATTTCCTGCACCAGAAATTAAGAGGTGGAATGTAAACCTGCATGTCTCGCCTTAAATTTATCCTAAAGGGATAATAATTCAATGAAAATTAGAGTATACAATTTTTCAGAATAAATACATTTGGAAATTGACCTCTTGTATAATATCATATTGTAAAAAAACACAACAGATGGACAATTTCGGAATTAAGTCAGTTATTTTTTATTGAATATCCAAGTATTGGGTTTGTTGTAATTCCAATTAAATTCGATGTTCTGATTAGATTGCCTGATTCAGGTCATAAAAGGGAAAGCGTAGGCTTAATTGAGCACTTGTTTTCGTATAGCTTCACTTATTTATCCCTGGAGGTGAAAACTTATTGCATTAACAATTTTCATAATTTGCCATTAACAACGTCTAAAAAAGATTAGAGTGTGCCAAAAGCATTCTTATTAATACGTTGCTTTTTTATACCTTTTAAGGAGGTTTTGTGAAATTGCATACTACAACTTCAATTAATTGTCCCTTTGTGGTCAATTTAAGGTGAGAAATACAGGTTTACATTCCACTGTTCAATTTCTGGTGCAGGAGATATAATGCCCGGATCAAAGGACCAACATATGATATCACTGAATTGATGAGACATAAAATGGCTGCTAGTAATTTCATATCGATGAAAAAATTTGTTTGACTAGAGATAACCTCGAGTTAACATAAGATTACAAGATATACAGTAGTAAAATGACAATTAAAAGTAAATCGAAATGGTAATTTATGGAAATTATGACATGTGTGAAACGAAAAAAATAGCTCGAGTTGTAAATATTACATTAGCTGACTGGTGCTTTTCGTGTTAGAGAATTAGATCGAACATCAGGTAGTTCGTGGTGTTTCTTAAAAAAGTGCGGTCCTGAAATTATACAATCTTGCATAATTACTACATGCAATGCAAAAATGCCGAAAATTAACCAAAAATATACAATTTGGTGATATTTGTTAGTTTGTGTATTGATCTATTAAAGAAATGTAATCATTTTAACTGACCAGAAAAGCATAATGAAGAACTGTCAACAGTTCTGAATAAACGTGTACTCAAGTAGTTCACGTTCAGTCAAATATTTGTTGTGCTTATTTGTTATCAGATGCACACAAAAATTATTTTAAATAAAAAATAAAAAATGAACATTGAAAAAAAACCACTTTAAGTCATTAGCCTCCGGATTTGGTGGGTTGAAACTATTTAAAGATCTGTGTGATTCAGTGTCAATAACTATTCTATTTTTCTGCAATCCGAAAACATAAGTACACCTAGCAAACATTCCATTACATACCTAGACTAATTACATAAGTAAGATAACTCTTGTAATACGTCTATACTGACCAATCGTGTGAGCATACCTTATTAAATTAACTTTTCTAAAAGCATATAGGTATATCATGTATATGCCATGGTAACAATACATGCATAATATTTTAGAAAACAATACAAAAACTAAAACAGGGAATAAGCAGTACTTTACAGAATATATATGTTAGCAATGTTCAAGTACAGAGTTGGATTGAAGTTATCTGAACAAGAAGAGATAGGAAAATCTGGTTCCAATAATGTCCGAACATTCGAAATCATATTATAATCGTTGACACTTTAGCCTACCGCCGGTGTACAAATTGTATATAAAACGTCTTTTTTTTTTTAAATGCCAAGTGTCACCCCTGGTGCAAATTTTATGAAACATTTTGTAAGGGAATTAAATTCTTGTGACCTTATATCAGTTTCTTTAATGAAAATGGTATCAAATTTCTCACAAGGTTTCAATAATAAACCGGATAATAAAGGACTAAAAATGAAGATAAATATATAAAACTGAAATTAAATGATCCAAAAACTCATTATTGTCAAAAAGGTCGTAGGTAAATTAGATTTTCTGACAGTTTTGACAAAATGTCATCTTGTTTCAATATAATTGAAACAATTTCATTAAGGTAGATAGCCACAACATTACCCCACGGTATCCGTCATTAGAACCCGTCCCGTACATAAACATTCAATTCACAAAATAGTAAATAAAAGAGTCTAATTTTACAGTGGGTGTTTCACGACATATTGTTGGCCAGTTTATGGTCAAATCAGGTGCGATACGGTTTATTATTATATCAACTGAAGCATGGTAGGTATGACTTGGTATGTTAGTTTAAATTTTCAAACGATCATTTTTGTTACATTTATGACTGTGTTGTTTTAACACCCTAAGATATCAAATCTACAGCAACATCCAAAGTTTTTACAAGTCATTATATACTTAATATTAGAGACAGATTCTTGTCACCGTCTTATTTACAACAAAAAAAGAAATAAACTTCAAACGTACTATTCACATTTTAAGGTGTTTAATTTTTATTGAATTTGAGTTAAAGAAATGTTAAGTGAATATTACATTGTTAATCTTTTAACCTTGTTTCACAAAGGAAGTGTTAAACAATGTTCTCACAATGGCAGGTGCTCATCTCAATCATACAGTGCCTTGGTGGCCGAGCATATTATTTTTAGTGAAAAAATGGGTACTTTTTGTATTAAAAAAATCCCCCAGCTTATTCATAATAATCCATTGCTATATTTGTAATCAAGAAGAAGTGGTACGATTACCAACCAGACAACTCTCCACAAGAGAAAAAAATGAAACGGAAATTAAATACTTGTAACTTACTATGGGTGACCGTTCGGCCTTCAACAATGAGTAAAATGTCTCTTACCAAAGCCACCGAGGACACAACGAAATAAGGTTAGCCAATGATCCCCCTAAAAAAATCAAATAAAACAAAAAAACAAAACACCATACACCAAACAACCAATCGGGGCCCTTAATTTCATATCTTACAAACAGTATACGGATGATGTTATTGTTGAAGGTCGTACGGAGATCTGTAGTTATTATCTATGTTTTTGGTAGTTGGTACCACATCATTTTATATAAAAACAAGAATGTGTGTCCATAGTACAATGATTATTCACTAGCACTATCATTTTCTATGTTCAGTGGACCGTGAACTTGGGACAAAACTATAATTTGACATTTAATTAGACAGATCATATCATAGGGACCATCTATACTAAGTTTTTAGTTGAGTAGACTTCAACTACATCAAAAACTACCTTGATCAAAAAATTTAACCTGAAGCGTTAAATATGGACGGACGAAGGGGTGAACGGTCGAACGGACTGAGGGATACATGTATATGTCCATATATCCAGGCAAGCTTCTCGTCAGTGCTGTACCTTTATCAAAATAAAAGACCGTGACTATGATAACTTTTTAACTTATTGCAATAACATTTGTGCCAAGTAAGGGCCTTATTGCCCAATCTTTTCTGCTGTAAATAAGATTTCAAATAACCTATTTTTAATGTATTGGTTGATTGTTGCTTGCTTTAGGACGTTCAGTGGCAAATATTTCATGAATTTTCAAGACGAGATCTAACTTATCCAAGGTACACACACAATACAGATTAAATATACAAATATGAGTTTTGAATAGAATTCACTTTTAAGTAATCAGAAAACTGATTTCTGTCTAATGATGTTATTGTATTTTCTGCTAGTTTTTTTCACTTACATAATACGACTTTAATATAATTAATCTCAGTTTTTTAAGTAACAAGAGTTAGCTCCCGTGGATTTATATTTATGTTTACTAACCGAACTGAGCGGCTATTTTCACTTAGAAACAGAATAGAGTGTTAAATGGAATAAAATGGTAAGTTTTAGCTTAAGATGTGAAAAATCTAACTGAGTACATGTATGTCGCTGTGTATAGTATAATTGCATTTGTTTATTTCTAAGCGAATAATAACTGATAACTGCTTAGTCATTCTAGTATTTAGAAGTTCTATTTTATATCATCAAAGTATGAACCTGTTTTTATTTGGAAACATCATATAAAGGCAACTGTCCTGTATTTTCTGCATGTTGGGGATTTTAATTTTCTCAACACCATCTGATAAGTCCAGTCATTTTGAAGTATATTGGTACTGCGATCATAGTCCTGAGATCATTTGAAGTTTATTTATATCGAACGGATAACCTGTGGCTAAAGGGAAGTAACTCAATTTCTTTAAACGGAAAAAATATTTTTATTATATCAAATTAAAGGTTTTAGAACATCGATATTTTATAATTCAAACTTTAGAAATGATCTATGTGAACAGGGTTTTATCAAGAATGTCTAAAAATAATATTATATCGATATAGGTTCTACGAGTTTTAAACATCGGTACTAAATAACTGTAGCCTTGGTCAAGGATTTGTATATAAGCTTTTTAGATCTTACTATACAAGTCCTTGCTTCGGTCTATAGTTGCATATGATTGATGCAATAATGTTAAGGCAAAACATGCAAATAAAAAATAATATAAAGAATTAATTGAGTAAATATGCTTTATTATGGGGTCGGCATAGTATACAATCAAGGTCGTTACATAAGCTTGCTTTACTTTTCTTTAATTTAGTCTGTACCTGTTCTGCTATATCAGACGACACACGTTTCAGTGGTAATTCTATTAAATTGCCAAATAATCGAATACACCAAAATAGTTACTATTGACATGTTACCAACACCTCTGCTAATCTCTAATGAGATTTTTACCTACATACAAACAAGAATGTAATGTCATAATAGTACATGTACAAAATTGATTTAAGTTTGAGTTAAAACAACCAATAATTGGTGGTCAATCCGATGATCTTCCTTTAATGATAAACAATAATGGCTTGTTAAAAAAAAACGATAGTCACTGAAGGGATAACAAGTATTTAACATGGTTAAGTGGTCTATAAACTGCATGGTATATCTTTTCACCAGGTTCAATCCACCATTTTCTACATAAGAAAATACCTGTACCAAGTCAGGAATATTGTTAACCATTCGTTTGATGTGTTTTATCTTTTGATTTTGCCATTTGATTAGAGACTTTCCGCTTTAAATTTCCCTAGCAGTTCAGTATTTTTTTTAATTTATTTTTTACATAGGTTGAATGGTACACCAACGTATACATAATTGGACATCAGTTTTCCTCATAGTCACACATTTTGGACAGTTGATAGAGGGTACCTTCTTCATCAACAGATCTAGTTCGAAACTGCTTTTTGACAAGCCCAGAACTGATATTTGTTTACTTGGCACTGCAGATAACAATATGCCATCCAGAAATGTAAAACAGGCTATACAAAACAAAGAACAGGATGAGGGAGTAGGAGCCAAAGTCAGGAGGAGTGTAGGAGGTAATCAGGTAATAATTAACAAGAAGCCATGGGCAAACAGAGCCTAGGGATGTAACGAAGTAAGACTTATTTAATTAGTCCGTAGAGTCCAGGGTCATAAGATGCTTAAGGTAGTGAGTTGTGAAATGATGACTATTAGATATTGAGGAAGGCAAATATGGAGGAGTAGAAGCCGAATTATGATAAAGTGACTGTAAAGTGACTGTGTAGAAAGTATATTAGGTATGAGTTAGAGGGCCCTTGTCATAGTTATCTTATATGTAAGCAGAAGATATTCTTTGGTGAGAGTGAGAACCAAAATAAGTTTATTCGTATGAAGTGGTGTTATGATTAGGAGGGATAATGACACAGTCAGAGACTGCTATACAGTTTTGATGTAAGCTGAACTTTTGTCCAAAACATTTTTTGAAAATTTTATCGAATACAATTTTAAAAATAAATGTATATATTCTTCTTTCAGCTTCGTAACTTTGATCCATTCCTGCTACTTGATGATTTTAGAGTTAAAGCCCCTGCTGGCTTTCCTGACCATCCACACAGAGGATTTGAAACGGTATGTGTCATATTATGCAAACATTCATATGATTATTAGCAAAGAAAGCTCAACTATGAATGTATGATATATACTTGGTAACACGTAACGTAAAATGCATCAATGTTTTAATTGAAATAAGATTATTGCCAGTATATGTTATTTCAATGTTTTCATATATCGTTTTTTTTTATAATTTCAATGTGATGTTGGTCTAAAGTTTCATAATAAATTATTCTAAAAGAAAAGACAACTGGGCATTTTGGTTTTAGAGTCAAAGTTTTTAATGAAACGAAAAAAAAACACCAGCTCAATCTCACCTTCTTGCCTATGTTATACCTAAATATAGATCCAAGAAACGTGTACATTACGCTCTATGATAAACATGTCCAAAATGGGTGATACTAGTAGCTCATGATACTAGTATATAGATATAACTGGATACATTGGTGTTTAACATCCAGTGGTAAATGTTTGTTTTGTTCACGCATCATTATCAATATTATTTAATTTGATGCGACTGTCGTACAAGTGAGAGGTTTAGCGCTATAAAACCAGGTTCAATCCACCATTTTCTACATTTGAAAATGCCTGTTCCAAGTTAGGAATATGACAGCTGTTGTCCATTCGTTTGATGTGTTTTGTCATTGATTTTGCCATGTGATTAGGGACTTTCCGAGTTGATTTTGATCTGAGTTCAGTATTTTTGTGCTTTTACTGTTTACATGCATGTCAGGACGAGAGCATGTGCAAGTGATATGAATTTTACATTGATATGCTGACTGTGTGAGCTTGATTTGTAATGTGATAGTTCACAAGGTAAACATGTAACAGTCAACATGAAGATATGCCATACTACCCAGATACATAATTCCGGAAAAGCAGCAAATACCAATATTACCAGCAATAGTTCAATTTTGGTACACATCATCGGTGGTCTAATGGTAGCATGGTAGCAGGGTAGCCTGCTAGCCTTGGGTGCGGGAGGTTGTGGGTTCGATCCTGGAAAGGTCAACACGAACATTTGAAAATTAGAAATTGCTAATTTTCTGCATGTAGACTCAAAAGCAAAGACTAGTCTCGTCCTGTAAATGCAATGCACTTGCTTCTGGACGTTTAACAGCCACCAATCTTTATTATTATTTGTAGGTGACCTATGTTTTAGAGGGTGGAGTGACACATGAAGATTTTTGTGGACACAAAGGGACAATACATCCTGGTGATTTACAGGTACTTTACTGCTTTTACAGTGAAAACTACAATATATAATGAAGGACAACAGTTGAGAGTATTTGTAGCGAGGTCTAATCAGATTTATTCCTAAGATTATTGTTCAGTGGGACACTGACAAAATAAGAATAACAATTAGATATGTTGCCGTCTCTGAATAAAATTAGATAACAATATGATATGATCGCATTAATACATGCACGCAATAATTTTCTTAATTTACATTATTCATAAACTTAAATTGTCACCATATTTATCTATTTTTTTTACAGTTAATTGGCTTTGGTCAACGAACTCATTTTATACAGCAT
Organism: Mytilus edulis; assembly: GCF_963676685.1. Taxonomy (NCBI): domain Eukaryota; kingdom Metazoa; phylum Mollusca; class Bivalvia; order Mytilida; family Mytilidae; genus Mytilus; species Mytilus edulis. The sequence continues at coordinate 29,792,335 of NC_092351.1, read as the reverse complement.
ATTTGAATCATTAATAATTCTTCGAAATGTTGCTATTTTTTATATATTTTCAACAATACAAAATATATGTTGTACATCGTTTAACAGTGGATGACAGCAGGTCGTGGGATTGTACATTGTGAGATGCCCCATGGTACAGAACAAGCTCATGGACTACAGTTGTGGGTTAACCTGGCAAGTAAAGATAAAATGACAGCACCTGCCTACCAGGAATTGTTGGACAAGGACATTCCTAAAACAAAACAAAATGGTGTCCATGTCAAGGTCATAGCTGGAGAATCATTAGGAATTAAGGTTGGTGTAACCATGTATTATGTTCAAAAAGAAAATCATACAATGTATATAGAACAAACTTTAAGAGAAAATCCTTGCAGAATGGTATCATCTCAGAAGTCTCCATCCATAGCATTTTATTTTAGAGAACATACATATTATGAAAATACATACAATCTTGTTTTGTCCTTTTTCGTCCATTGATTCCACATCTAAATGTATCTCTACAATGATGAATTGTCAGTCAGTGAATAGATAAACGGTATGAATTATAAAAGTCTAGTTACTTTTGGAACTCATGCTTGTGATTTTTTTCCTGTTTTTTTTTGTTTACTTGATTTGTATCTTCTTAATGAATTTATAAGATTTAAATATCGGTAGACTACTGTTGCCCCTAATTTGAGAATGTTGATGTCATAAAAAAGTTGCAATCATTTGAAAACATTTACAAATAAAAACAAAACCCATATACCCAATCAAAGCAGTAAAGGTATTTTATGTTTTAGTTAGTTTCATATTCCACGAGAGCACCAATATTATGTTATACTTTTTTTTTTAAATCCCCTGTTTATACAAAAACACCAGATACCAAAATGCTAGCTGTACTCTTTAATTGATATTTTATATTTTAGTCCCCTGTTTACACAAGAACACCAACAATGTACTTAGACTTCCAGCTAGACCAAGGAGCTGTTCTTAATCAACCTATACCTCAAGGGTGGAATAGTTTTATATATACTTTATCTGGGAAGGCAACGTTTGGTAAGACATATATAAATCCTGACATCTTTTGATAGCTATTTAGCTGTTTTATGAATACAACATTAACTACACTGGGATATATATTTGTTTAATTTTGAGAATCCAATAAATAAATATGACAGTTGTTTTCTATCCTGTGAACTTTTTATTTTGTCATTTGATAAGGAACCTTCCAATTTGAATTTCCCTTGAAGTTCGGTATTTTTGTTATTTTACTCTTTACTATTTTATTCTCAGTATTTATTTTACTAATGCTTTTCAACTTAAGGAATATATATATTACCCAAGCTGTATTTTGGCTAAATTTTTAGGAATGTTAGCTAGGTCCTTAATGCTCTTCAACTTCGTACTTTATTTGGCCTTTTTAATGTTTTTTGTTTTGAGCGTCACTGGTGAGTCTTTTGTAGATGCAATGCGCTTCTGACGCAAATACAAAATTTCAATTTTGACATCTTTAATGATTTTATTTGTAAGGAATACAATTGCCAACTTTTCTGTTCGTAGTATTATCAAATATAGGCACCTAAGTAAAAAAAGATAGAAGTCAAACTTCTACAGAAATTGTTTGGATTCAATGGCAAACTGAAAGAGCTTGTATATTTCTATAGGTGAGGGTTCAGCTGCCAAACAACATGAAGCTCACTATACACTTGTTTTAGATCAAAATGGCGATGGGATTAGAGTTGAAAACAAGGTAGGCGTGATATAAGTTTAATAATATTCATGATCATACACAATTTTAGAAACTTTTATTAATACAATAATTATAAGTTGTTCAAAAGAAATAAATTATAAACAAACATTTGATTTGTTTGAAAAAGTTAAAAGTAAATCCCATAGAGAACTTTATAGATCTGGAGTCGGTTTCACAAAATCTTACAATTAAGATCGAGCTTAAGTCATGAACAATTCAGTATATTTAAGATAATTCTTAGTCGTATGTTATTTTTTAAAACCTACTCCAGTATCCTAGCTTCCTATTCTGCTGTTAAATGGCATGCTGTTATTTGGTCAGCAAAGCAATATCCATTATAGAATGTTAAACAATATATATGAATCTGTTCTGTTTTTTCCAGAGTCCAGAGTTGTGTCGTTTTGTGTTGATAGGCGGTAAACCTCTAGGAGAGCCCGTTAAACAGCATGGTTAGTTTGATAGTAATGTTAATAACTGTTAAAAAATTGAAATGAAAAGACGGTTTGTTTGGCACTGTGAAAGTTTAAAGTCCGTCAAATAAATGTTCCAAAAAAGATTATTAATAATACTCTGCATAATACTGACACGAAAAGAAAGAATATGGTTTAAAATAAAGGTAACAGAAGTAAACTACTATTCAATAGTCATTAATCGGAAAGGACTACTTGTTGGCAACTGTCATATACCTGTCTTGGTTTAAGTCACACAACACGATATATCATGCTAGGTAAATAATAAAAAATATAAGTTTTCATAATCAACAATCTTATGCAACACCAAAAATGCATTTCGTCTATTCCAGATTGTAAACCAACAGAGCATAACGCATAGGCATGGTATCATTAATTGCTATAAAAAGTAGTTGTGTTTCTGTAACTCTGCATGCATTTACACCAGTTCGAACAGTTTGATGTATTTTTGATAAATACAACCCCCTTTGAGTTCATGGAAATATATTTGGACTTTTCTCCTCTGGATTATTTTTATTTACCATGAGACTAACCCTTGGCACTGGATCTTAAACCTTGGCTAGTGAAGATGTATAGGCGATCAGAGTTTGTGACTTTTCTTCTTTTATCATGACATTTCTTCTTCTCTCTTAAGACATTCAGCACCTTAAAGTGCAAAATTGAAGAAATTGTATAATGTTGTATGCTTGTATACCACGGTTAAGTAATCCTGTAGAATTGTTTTGACCTTCAAACCTATATTTGACAGGCCCATTTGTGATGAATACACCAGAAGAAATACAGCAGGCCATGTTTGATTATCAAATGGGAAAGAATGGTTTTGAAAATGCATCCAGATGGGAATCTGACTATGTGAAACGACGATAACAAAACAATTAAGCTATATTATTGTATCTTTCGTTGTTTTGTTCAAACATGTACTTTAAGTGACATTTTTTAGATATATGCAGATTTTGCAATCATCGTCATGTCAAGGACCAGATTGGATAAATTATTACTTTCACATCGTCATTTATTTCAATTTTCGTTTTGCCGCCTTTTATTTTACAATTTTCTATTTACATTATGTCAGTTGGTTGCTGTTGATCAATTTGTCATACACACAGTACTATATATTCTTGTTAGTGACCAATTTATCCATTTAGGTCCTTTTGTTATGTGTACAGATGAAGAAATCAAACAAGCTCTGAATGATTACAGACAGGGGGGAAATGGTTTTGAAAAGGCACATACTTGGAACTCTTGGGTTGCATATGAATAGTAAAGTCTGTGTTCGTCTTACCTTGTACATGACGTTTGCAGTGTTGGATATATTAAAAAAAAAGGACAAATACATCACGAAAAGATGACACCGACGAATAAAACACCTTTCCAGTGTTAAACGTAAAAGAACTACAGCTGTCAGAAATATAGCCTGGTCTTGTCTACAACTATTGAACACTGATTATTGATCTATATCATTATCACATGTTTAAAACTAAGAATGAGTATAATTAATTTGAGCTTCACCTTCATATATGACTTTATATTCTGTTTTTTTTCCTAGAATGTAAGAAAACTTCTGGTCAGTAACAATTGGGTCTGAGGAGGTACCGGTACACATATTCAGAATACATATTTGAGAAGGATTTCGAATACTCATCCATCGTAAAAACCAAAACTCGACTAAAAACAGTGACATTGGTCCTAAATGCTCTTCAACTTCGTACTGTATTTGGCCTTTACACATTATTTGATTCGAGCGAAACTGATGAGTCTTTTGTAGACGAAATAGCGTCTGGCATAAATTTAAAATTGCATTCCTGGTATCTATATGAGTTTATTTACCAATATATTATCCCTCTTGATGTGACATAAATATTTCTGATGTGATTTTAAGTTTGTGTTTTATGCATATCATACTTCTGTGTTTAAGAAGTAATAATGTTCTTTCGTTAATGATGTCCATATTTGTTAATCATGATAAGTAGATCTGAATATCATTGTTGTTACATGTTATTTTTAAATAATTTATTTTAATAAATTGTGATTTGTTTTATGAATATACTTATACATTGTTTTATTAAAGACGTGTTGCCCTTCTCTTATTACAATCCAATCAAATTATCGGGATGTTAGGATTTTGTGTCTTAACGCATTTATTAAAACTATAAATTTGCCTATAATTTTGTCGTTATCTGATAGTTCGTAATTCAAACACACCTACTCTGGGATGATGACATTACAGTCTTAAGATATTTCGTTTAAGCTAATGTGCTTTGTCTATGTGCCGTTTTGTTTATATTTGCTGATAAATTCTTTGTTTTTATAGTGATAACAATTATAACACAATTTTGACTGATGTCCCTCTACTTTTGGACATTTTTACCTATTATGTCTATTTGTTATGTTCACTTATTTTTGTCAATATAATGGAGTCTTATGCGACTGTCATACAAATGAGAGGTTAAGCTGCCTATAAATCCAGGTTTAATCAACCATTTTCTGCATAAAAAAATGCCTGTACCATGTCAGGTGTATAACAATTTCATACATTGGTTTGATGTGTTTGAGCTTCTGATTTTTGTCATTTGTTTAGAGACTTTCCGTTTATAATTTTTCGCTGAGTTCGGTATTTTTGTTATTTACCTTTACATTAGGTGTAATTCAAACACACCTTCTCTGTTATTGTCTTGATCCTAGTGACTCATAACAATCTAAAGGTATTTCATTTAGCCCAAAATTATGTTTTGAAGTTATATGCATTTGTAATGTTAGAAATAGAGAAAAAAGCATCAAAGTATATTGTGTTAAACCTGAATATGGTTGGTTTACTTTTTATTTACTATCATGGCTAGTACAAATTCACGACTTTGGCTTAAGGTTCATGTGGACCCTACGGTTTAAATGGCCGTATTTTCACCTCAAAATTTACTCTAAGTACAGACAAACCTGTGCATCTGTAAAAGTTTTAAGGCATGGCATGCATCAGCATCAACATTTACAAATGACAATAAAGCTTCACGAAGATCTTAAGAAGTGACACACAAATTTTGAAAATCTAGAACATATCTGTGTACTGATTTTTCTTTCATTCAGTCATATGGTAAAAGAAAACAAATTACCATAAGACCATATTTTTGAGTATCTTCATTCCCTGGAGACAATCAGAAGTTGTATTGGAGAACTACACTAATTTTTATTGTTCCGAAGTAAGTAATTTCTGAGGCGTCCACGTGCGCTTTGTAGAGGAAAATCGTGTCTAAATATGAAGTGAAGAGTTGGTGGCTTCACAAATCTTCGACGGAGGTCTACTCTGTGATATTGTTTCATGTTCAGTCTTATCAAAATATAAATCTGATTATCCTCATACCTTTATATATAAGTCAATATTGACCATATACCTTGTTATCATTAGAAATCAATTAGAAATAAAGTGCATTTTTGTAACATATTGGTATATAATACTGATTTCTATCAAAACATATAAAACATTTCAAAAATAGTCATGATGGTGATGTGCTTTAATATAGGAATTTGCAAACCGCTAGGTGAACCATTAACTTTGATAAGCAACCGACCACGATTTGCTGTATCAATATACTATCTAGACAATTGGTAACCATCAAATATCATTATAGAATCATCTAGAGTTACGTTCAGAGAATATCTATCATAGATCCACATTTTACTTAAACAGTAAGATATAGGCCAGTCAGTAATTTAACTGTTGTATCAAAGTTTTTCGAGAGAGCCATCTTCCAACAGCTAGTTGATTTTTTTTCAAAATATTTTTCACCAATATTTGTCTGCCTTTAGATCAGGATACGGCTGCCAGACAGCACTTTTGAAAATCATTTGAAGAAGGCTATTGATGATAATCAATATATTGCTGCTGTGTTGATGAACCCCTAGAAAGCCTTCGACTGCCTTCCTCATAATTTAATAATTTTAAAACTAAAAGCTTATGGATTATCTGAAATAGCTTTAAGCTTGATAGACAGATATTTAAGTAAAAGAAAACAATGTGTAAAAGTTGGTATATATATAAGTACCTGGACAGATATATATAAAGGTGTGCCGCAAGGTTCTATATTAGGACCTATATTTTTCAAAATTTTCTTGATGACATTTTTCTGTTTGTATCAAGTAGTTCATTTTATAATTATGCAGATGACAATATTTTTATCATATTCACATTCTGATATAGACACTGTCGTAAATATTTTAGAAAAAGAAGGCTTAGAGCTAATAAATTGGTTCATTTTAAATCATATGAAGGCCAACCCTGACAAGTTTAGGCAATAGCCATTTGCAAGAAAACTGAAAATCAATATATTTCATTAAATCTAGATGGTAATAATATACATTGTGGAAAACAAGTGAAATTACTTGGTGTAACAATTGACTATCAGCTTAAGTTTGATATTTCTAACATTTGTAAAGAGCCATCAACACAGTTACATGCACTTAAACGTATTGGTAAACATCTAACAAAATTAGGTAGACTTATTATATATTATTCATTTATCATGTCAAATTTAATCATTGTCCTGTAATATGGCACTTCTGTGGTGATTGTTATACCAGAAAAATAGAGAAAATACAGGAGATTTATATATATGAAGACTTTTGTCGTACTTTTAACAAAATTTGTCAAAATTACCAAGTTTAAAAATCAGAAGAATTAGAATGATAGCAACAGAGGTGTATAACATTATTAATAAACAATACCCATTATATCTACATGAACTTATTGAAATTAGAAAATGTAATTACTCTTTTAGAAATAACAACATAGCAGATGTTCCCAGGGTAAGGACAACTACCATGGGCTACACTCATTCAGATATGCAGGAGTCAAACTCTGAAACGAACTGCCAAATAAGATGAGGGAAGAAATGCCATTGGGTCAGCTTAAAAGTTTGGTTGGTAATTGGGAGGGCAGTTCGTGTCAGTGTTCCTCCTGCAGATCTCGGTGAGCTGTAGATTAGTTATTTATTTATCTTGTATACTCTGGCTTTTAAATTTTGAGGCTTAACTTTTTGTGTTCTAAATGCTTGAACTACCTTTAGTGCTTTATAATAGCTATTGCATGAATGTTAGTTTAACAGCATTTTATGTTTGCTTTATATGCTTTAATCATGCCTATTAATTGCTTGATAACATTATTTATTTTGCATGATATGCTTTATGTTTTATGTGTTTTATGTATTGTCAAATATGTATGTCGGATAAAAGCTCTACAGAGCTTAATTTGTATTGTTATATGTATAACCGACTTTAAATGCATCTTTTTATTTATTTATTATTATTGTTCTTGTGAAAAAAATAAAAACGAACTCCAAGGATAATTCAAAACTGAAAGTCCCTTAACATATGACAAAACCAAGATAATCAGACATTATGTTCATATTCAGTAAAATAATTACAATACGTTTGTAGAAAGCTTCCTTTGGGAGATAATTATTTTTTCTTTCAAAAAAGTCTTTTTACAAAAGAATGATGTGTAAGTTTATCTTCCCATGGAAACTTATCAATAACGTGTTGTTATTTCACACATATTTTACTGAATATATGATGTTTTAATTCAAATGATGTCCAATACTTATGAATATAGAAGACTTTTCGAAAGAAAAATTATATAAATGCTTAGTTTGGACATTTTTATAGCAACTCAAAAAAGAGGGACGAAAGATAACAAAGGGACAGTCAAACTCATAAATCTAAAACAAACTGACAACGCCATGGCTAAAAATGAAAAAGACAAACAAACAACAGCACACATGACACAACACAGAAAACTAAAGAATAAACAACACCGGCGAACCCCACCAAAAAACTAGGGGTGATCTCAGGTGCTCCGTAAGGGTAAGCAGATCCTGCTCCACATGTGGCACCCGTTGTTTTGCTTATGTGATAACAAATCCGGTAAATAGTCTAATTCGGTAGGTCACATTCATGAAAGGGAAGGGGATTGTAGTTACGACGTAAGAAACATATCCGATACCATTTGTGAAACGGTTATTCCATAACGGTCAACCAACTCGTGATGGCGTCCGTAAAATTTATGAAGGGACGATTTCAACTTCACCATTTGGAACTCTTGGTTTAATAGCTTCCTTGTGAGCAGCAACCCTCTATCAAGAAAATCATGATAGGAAATGCAAGCACGGGAATATCGTATCAATTGGGAGATATATACCCCGTATGCAGGTGCTGCTGGAATGTTGCTACTTAGAAATGGAAAAAGTAAAATCACAAAAATACTGAACTCAGAGGAAAATCAATTTGGAAAGTCCATAATCACATGGCAAAATCAAATAACAAAACGCATCAAAAACGAATGGAATGAAAGTTCACAATTGGAAAGCTGAAATCATCTCTTTTGTCGTAAAGTTTTGTTTTCAACCGACCCGCATTTTCAATTTCTAGATGTAAGTCAAGATATGAGGCGGACTTAAATGTATCTGTAGTATCCTTTTATCTCTAGCTCGATGGGATAGATGCGTTCCACATAGTCACCAAATTTTGAATTATTTAGTGAAAGAACATCATCTATATAGCGAAAAGTAGAATTAAAGGATATTGCTAACTTCTTATCTTTCTTCCTAAGAAGTTCCTGCAAAATTACCTTTCACCTTTAGTATGGTAATAACTATAAAATATCTATACAAACTGTAAGACTGATTTTGACACATCAACTTTAAAGTGGACAAAACTCATATAGGTTTGTAAGTATATTTTAGTTCTTCACCTTGCACTTTCACATTTTGACCCGTTGAACAGTTTGGTTTTATAAAACAAATTGCAATTTGGTCAGAATATTGAATGAGTTGCAAGAGTTTGACAGCAACATACCAGTCAAGGCACTGTACGATTGGACGAGAGGGCACATGCCTTGTGCGTGATTCTAACTAACAACCTCAGGGTTGACAGGGTAGTGATTCCGTCTGTCGACTACTTTGACCTCCCGGTCACAGAGGGGAGGTCAGACGTGTACCTAACCCCAAGAAACAAGCTTAGGATATCTCATTTTGCTTGAAATTATTCATAAATTTCTAAAGAAAGCTCTGGTCACTTAAAAAGTTTCTGTTTTACGAATAGATATTCGTATACCAATTGTTTCATTACAGTTTCAAGTTTTATTACAAATTTTATGCAGATATTGGATTAAGTCACTTTAAATTTGTTACAGATGCACGTCGCTTATAACAACCCTTTCAATATAGGCTACTACGATAATCATGACAAATGTACCCATATCAAATTGTACAAGTTAATCGTTCAACCATGCTTACTCAGATGTTTTTACTCATCATGTGTTATTTTTAAATGTACAGTACAATGTAAAAATGTATATACGGAGTTCAGTTTCTATGGGTAATAACAAACTAGTGTTTTTCTACCACATGAAAATGTGCCTGTCATAAGTGCCTTGAACATCATCAGTCATCTATAATCAAGCTATTTTTTTGCTAATGTGCTAGTGGAAGAACTTTTATCACTATTACCTGTATGTCAGTTCCGACATACCTAGCCTCAGGGTAATTTAGAACTTAACATAAGGTATAGATAATAGATATATTATTGCAGACCATATATTCAGTTATTTTAGGTTGCTGCCTCATAGATGCACACCACACACTTTCTTTTTTATATCAACACAACAACACCTTTTGTTGTTTGGAAACCAACTCAAGTAATAACAAATTTAAACAAACCAAATAATTTTCCCTTTCTTTTAATTTCTGACATGTATATATATGTACAAATCTTTGTACAATGTGTACACAAAGCTAATATATACATAGGTATCACATAAATATAGTACATATAAAATTGCATAATGTTTAGTGTGGCAGAGACAACGAACACAAAAGTACAATGTTCATGATAAGTATAGATTTATAAACAAATAAACAAATTTTGTAATTACATAATAAATTTTCTTTTTGAAAATGAGTGACCTTCCTGAAAGCTTAACAGTTATACGAAAATAAAGAAAAAAGTTCATAAATCCAATAATTCCATGTGTGATTTTGTTCACATATACAGAAGCTCTACGTCAATTGAATTAATTTGTGGGAAGAAAAAAAATGTGGAGAATATTAAAACAGGTCTACATAATTATTAGACGTCACTGATGCAAGAGACAATTGGCCAAAAAAACCCCAGACCAAACAAACAAATAAACTGTGCATAAATCCATTATCAGCAGCATTACAATAGGAAGTAGTTTTCCAAAAGGAACCTTACATCTTTCATGAACGTTTGTATCAATTATAAACCTATAAAACAAGAGCAACACCCATTTCATCAAAGAAACCTTAACTGTCAAATAGAATTAATAAAATTAAGAATTTTCCTACTTAGATAATATATGAAACAAATATACTGTTCGGAAAAATGCTGCTGTGATATTTGAATTGATGCATGCTCTAATATTCAAAACAAAACAAAAATGGAACATATAAATAACAAATTATTGACATATAAAAACAAATAACATAACCAATAACAATTAACATAAACATATTTGTGACAGCACTCTATAAAAGTTGTTTTCAGCCGTGGCATTCAGATAATAATAAATTGCTGTTTGTATTAATAAACAAACTGATAAATATAATAATGTTTAAACAACTGCAACTAGAAGACTACATCAAGTCAGCAATGTTAAAGATGCATGTGCAAAATGTATTGAAAAAGATGAAATATAAAAATTCTATCCATTCCATTTTTCTTGTAATTTTTTTTTATTGTACCAGAAAATTATAGCAGATGTCATCATTCAAATTCTATTCTTATAATTCTAGGGATTTGATCATTTTTTTTTCAGGCATGAATTGATAGCCATTACATTGGAAGATATATTTAAAATTGCTTCACATTATTTTCTAATAAATAAGACAACGAATAGTTAACATTTTTAATTATACATCTAACTTTCTAGATATTACAAACAGATTTCTGAACATCCGGTTTCATCTACAATTACACATTTCTGAAAGCACTTGACATGTGTGTCTATATATATCACAACTGTTTGGTGTGACATTCATGACAACGTAAAAAATTATGACATAAGTTCTAAAAGTAAGATTCCTGTGTGTTCTTCATTATATTTAAAAGTTATAAAGAAAAAGAATGAAGGCTTTTAGTTTTTATTTTAAAAGAACACTTGTTTTCATTTCTATGCTTTACTTTTTTTGAGAAGATTGTCATGTACAATTGAACATATTAGATTTCCATGTAATCATTGGGAACAAATCTGCTTTCCTAATCATTGTAATGAAAACAATTAAACTGAATTGACAGAAATTTGAGCAAAGTAATATCTAATGTTAGTGTCTATTGATTGTGATTCCATTGAATCATTTATCTTCATATTCAGAAATTATTGCATTTATTTATTATTATTGTGATTTTTGAAGAATGGATAAAAAGGTAAAATTATGTATTGTGATTGTTGAAAAATCCTTTTACTCGATATAAGTATAAATATCAGAATGCAAGTTTTTATCATTGTAATATTTTCCTAGTGCATTATTCACATTAATAAATGTCTTGTTATAATAACTGAATTTACAGTATCTTAATATTCTTATTCATGCATAGAAAATTAAATTTCTCACAAAGACACATTTTTTTAAAGATGTTTGGTAGATGCAAGCAGCACGTTACTGTAAACTTCTAGCACCTTTTAAACTCAATGAAAGATTTAATCAAATCTCAATGATAGCATTTACTGCTGGATAATTGTCATATAAATTATTGTAAAGTTATTTGAAAGAAAGACTTCAGAATTTGTAAGTACCCTTAAAACATCTTTGTAAATAAAACAATATTAACCAGACTAGAATAAAAATCATTTGTACAAAACATAACATTATGATAAAGTGTGATATAAAACAGCCATAAAATACAGCTTGCATAAATAAAACTTGCCATGAACAAAAATAATAGTATTTGATTAGTTTTCAATAGATATAAATTTCACTGCAGCATACTGAGTCACAGGAAGATACACAGTCACACAAAGATACACAAAGTCACACAAGATACACAGTCACATAAAGATACACACAGTCACACAAGATGCACATTGTAACATAAAGATACACAAAGTTACATAATGATGCACAAATACATAAAGATACACAATAATTATCCTGTCATCTATTTTATCATGTGACAATGGTCAAGATGGTATCTTTGATGAGATTTTATGATAACAGATATTGTTACCAGGAAAGTTCCATCCACAAACTTTGAAATTTAGACAAATCATGAAATTGTCAGCAACAGCAAACCATTTTAAAAAGAGAAGAATCAGGAAAAAAAAAGTTAAAATAAAACCTAAAAGACAGGGGTTGTCTTTGAAATTGCTTAATTTAAACTCTTCCAAAATCAGGCACTTTCAGTATCAGACGACTTCAACATAAAACACAAGCTAATTTAGTTCATTAAATGAACCAACATTTTTTCTAATACCCAGTTGCAAACTTTCAATTCATTATATTTTTTCATAACAATACCTGATTTACAATAATAACAAGAATTTTTGAAAAGATACGTCCCTTTTTAAGAAAAAAACCCCTAAAAACTAGTTTCAAAGCTGTTATTTATTCAGCTGCTGATGAAAACTACAAGAACTAGTGATCAGTATGTGACTCGAGTAAACTTTGTGTAATGACAGGCTTAACAGCTTATACTAGTTTGTATGATTCAGTAAGCTAGTTTTGAGTGAAAAACTGTTTGATCTGAAGTGACTCAAGAGTAAGCTGGTAAAAAATTAAAGCCAAGCTTAACTGACTAGTTTAATCATGTCAATCATAAATGACAAATGGAATGATTCAAAGCACAATATAATCAATTAGACATGGTACTGATGAAACTACTTCACAAAAATCAATGAATACATTGCACATTATCATATCTATTATAGTATGTATAAGCATAAACTCAATGTGATTATGACCTAAAGTATGGACACATGCCTTTTTTTAGAAATCATATTGATAAGGCATCTGTATTCTGAAATTCTTAAAATATGTAAGACTCAAACATTAGATTGATCATTCCATTTAGAATCTCAACAAAAGATTTATTTCCACTATGGGGAGAAAGTTGTATTATTATAACTAAATCAAATAATCAATGAATATTTCTAATCTTCACTGCCAGTATGGCATGTCTAAAAATCAATTGTTCATCCAAATTTATTCTAATATTAAGATCTTTCATATTTCGACTTAAAAAAAATTGAAACACATATCAAGCAGAGGTAGACTTGTATGATAAAATCTCTACATTAAAAACAAGCAATCTGTAAAATATGATGTACATCTATAAAATACAATGGAACACTGAAAGCTCTTACTCAAGACTGTTTTTCTATCATATTTATGGTAAAAAAGGTACTAATGAGGGGATAGCTAGCAAGTTACTTAAAAAGGTACAATGGATTGAACCTTCAAAATTTGTATAAGTGATTAGTCACCAAAACATTGGAGCAATTGTCTAGCTGATCTAGGCCATTTGGGTTCAAAGATTCCCACTGTATCATTACTGAAAACACTGTATAACGATTATAAAAATATCTACATAGCAAGTCTGTTAAATTTGAAAATTAAATTAAGTAAGTATCTAATGTCCGATAAAATTCTAAACAGAATGGATTATAACTGTTACAAAAACTAAATTTATAAGATTGTTTATCATGATTTCTATAAGATATTGTTCAGCTATCACTACAAAGATGTGAACCTTATATTAAGTAATTTGCTCACTTGATACAAATGAACATGAAAGGCGAGATATTAACAGCACTATATCTATCCAATCATTATAAATACATCATTATAATTCAGCAGACAGACTACAGACTTCTAGGTAAGTGGTACATCTCTCCAGCAAATTACAACTAAGAATGCAGTGTTCTAATTTGTGGATTTTCTTGTACTATAAAAGCCTGTATAATGCAGATATATTATTCTATCAAATTATATGTTTATCTGCAGAAGGATCTATCATCCTTGTTGTATGGTATATCCTTTATTTGCCTAGGTACCAATACAGTTTTTGATCACAGATTTATATTGCATTATAAAAGAAATATTGCATCAATCTATATATTCAACATAGTTTTCAGGTACCAGTCCTGTTTTTCCATTTAATTGTCCTTCTAACCAGCCTGGCTCTTTGGAAGCTCGAACTGAAATAAAAGTATACATTGATTTAATGTAATATCTTAATTTAACATAATTTTTCTGCTGTCAGAGGATCTCCACTATTAATTGTATATTTATTATCATTATTGTATTATATCCTGACAACACGATGGGTGCCATATGTGGAGCAGGATCTATTTACTTTTCAGTAGTAACTGAGAACACCCCTACTTTTGATGGGGTTATGTTGCACATTATTTTGTTTTCTGTGTTGTGCTATTGTTTGTCTGTTCAGACTGTTGGTCGTTTTTCTTTTTTGTCATCAACTCATATGAGTTGATAGGTTTCCCTCTGTTTTAGTTTGTAGTCTGGATTTTTTTTTGCTTAGTCAATTCATGACTATTGAACAGTGTATACTACTATTGCATATTTTTTAATACCCTTTTGGTTACTTCAGCTTATATTTTACCCACCTTCTAAACAATTCCAAACAATAAATCTTAAATATTGCATACCTAGAGTAAAAGAATGCTAAAACATCATTATATTCATGAGTCAGGGCTCACACTACTTTAGAATTATAGGGAGAAGTGACTTCTCTTTTTGAAACTGATAGGGAGAAGTGGTGAGATTTGAAAGAGAAGTGCTCATTTCCGCAGTGCGCTACAATGTTTGGATATTACTATAGTCTAAAGGGTCATATGTAAATAATGTTCTTTTTATATTATTCAATTCATATCAGAGTATACAATTAAAGTAACATTTCAAATCAAAGTTGTTTAAGTTTTACTAAGGTTCTTGTGAGAAACTACCAAGTAAATATTTAATATCTAGCACTAAAAAAAAAATTTTTTTTTTTTTTTAAAAATGTAAAGAAATTATAATATATCAATTACAATTTAATTCAAATCCATCTTGTGTATGAAATTCAGTGTTTCTCATAAAAAAATATAAAAGTAATTAAGCTGGGCCATAATATAATTAATAGTCTAAGAGTTAAGCAACTTTGAAACAATACATAAAAATATAGGGAATTATATACACCCAATCAATTAGATGTAACCAAAAGTCTCTTAATGCGTGTGGAATACGTAATTTTTCCCTTTGGGATCAATATTCTTCTGTCAGCTGTTCCATCTGTCCGTCCGTAGTAATTATTGTAAAAGTACGGATTTCGATCATAGCTGGTCCGGTTCAGATCTGTAGTTTAGAAATCGGTCAATGGTGGACGAATGCACGAAAATTTACAAAAAAAAAACAATGTTTGACAAGTTATTTGGAAAGGAACATGACGTTTTTAATGCAATAAATGGATTAAACATTTACTGGAGGCAACTTTTATCCCGTTTAAATGAAGTAACAAACTTATTTTGCCGCTGAAATTTCGGTTGATGTACGTTTTGGAGTAACAAGCACCGAAACTTGCGGAAATGCACGAATTGATAAAAAGTTGTATTTTTATCAAATAACCTGATACACTCTGCAAAGACAATGCTTCAACCTCTTTTCTTAAGATAATGAATCGTTTATGTCTAAATTTATTTAATTATCAATAACAAATTGATGTTTCATCAACTTGGTAAAAATTGAAAATGTCTGATGATGGAAGCGACTGAAAAGGGAGTATTGTCAAGAACAGGGCAACTTGTTTTCGCTTTTGGGGGTCGGGAAAGCGAAGTGACGGACGGGAAAGTGACTTCTTCGCCCAAGTCGCCTGGTAGCGTGAGCCCTGATGAGTAAAGGCAAACTATGATTGTTATTTTCTTATTTTAATGAAACAAGAGTGCACACGCTGAAATGTCTCGCCTTATATACTAATCATTGATATTATGTTGATAGTCCTAAGTATAAAGCTAAGCTTTATAACAACTGTCACATAAACTTAACATTAACCAAGATAACTAAACATAGACCAATGAACCTTGAAAATGAGGTCAAGGTGAGATGAACCATGCCAGGCAGACATGTACAGCTAACAATGCTTCTATACAACATATATAGTTGACCTATTACTTATAGTTTAAGATAAATAGACCAAAACACAAAAACTTAACACTGTGCAATGAACCGTGAAAATGAGGTCACAGTCAAATAAAACCTGTGCGACTGACATAAAGATCATAAAATATTTCCATACACCAAATATAGTTGACCTATGGCATATAGTATTAGATAAAAAGACCAAAACTCAAAAACTTAACTTTGACCACTGAACCATGAAATGAGGTCAAGGTCACATGACATCTGCCCGTTAGACATGTACACCTTACAATTGTTCCATACAACAAATATAGTAAACCTATTGCATATAGAATAAGAAAAACAGACCAAAACACAAAAATTTAACTTTGACCACTGAACCATGAAAATGAGGTCAAGGTCACATGACATCTGCCCGCTAGACATGTACACCTTACAATCGTACCATACAACAAATATAGTAGACCTATTGCATATAGTATGAGAAAAACAGACCAAAACACAAAAATTTAACTATAACCACCGAACCATGAAAATGAGGTCAAGGTCAGATGACACCTGCCAGTTGGACATGTACACCTTACAGTCCTTCCATACACTGAATATACTAGCCCTATTGCTTATAGTATCTGAGATATGGACTTGACCACCAAAACTTAACCTTGTTCACTGATCCATGAAATGAGGTCGAGGTCAAGTGAAAACTATCTGACAGACATGAGGACCTTGCAAGGTACGCACATATCAAATATAGTTATCCTCTTACTTATAATAAGAGAGAATTCAACATTACAAAAAATTTGAACTTTTTTTTCAAGTGGTCACTGAACCATGAAAATGAGGTCAAGGACATTGGACATGTGACTGATGGAAACTTCGTAACATGAGGCATCTTTATACAAAGTATGAAGCATCCAGGTCTTCCACCTTCTAAAATATAAAGCTTTTAAGAAGTTAGCTAACACCGCCGACGCCGCCGGATCATTATCCCTATGTCAAGCTTTCTGCAACAAAAGTTGCAGGCTCGACAAAAACTAGAGAACAGTCTATACTTTACCATTAAATATGAGTTGATTTGGTTCAAACGATAATTCTGAATCATTTTCTGCTTCACATCGATACAGTGTTCTAACAGTTCTGAAACAGATCAATTTCAATTAAAGTTGATTATAATGTTTTAATCACACATGTATACAAACTAATCATAGATACCAGGATTAAATTTTGTATCTACGCAAGACCGAGTTTCGTCTACAAAAGACTCATCAGTGACGCTTGAATCCAAAAAGTAAAAAAGCCAATTAAGTATGAAGTTGAAGAGTATTGAGGACCAAAATTCCTAAAAGTTTTGCCAAATACAGCTAAGGTAATCTATTCCTTATGTAGAAAAGCCTTAGTATTTCAAAAATTCAATGGATTTTGAAATCTATATATTTAAAACTAGAATATAATTTTCTACGGAAACATATATGATATGACCACCATTCAAATACTTAATTTAACAGGTGGTTTTATGGTGGCTAACAAGCATCCTCCTTTTATCTTATACTCTTTGATTTCACCTTGATAATTTAAAGTAAATATATTGGAATATAAAATGTCAATGTTGATAATTTTTTCCCTATTTTCTTTGTATGATATAAACCAAACATATCTGTATTTTTCTAATTTTTGATTTTTTTTTCAGTTGCTCTTCTTTTTTTTAGATTTGACCTCGATGATAAAACAAATTTGTTATAGGATAGGTTAAATTGATGATGACGATAACAATAGGGGAGTGCTGTTTCAAAGAGATTATTAGTATATATTTCCTCTGATAAAATTTTCTTATACTTTGGGTAACCTTGCTCTTGCCCAAAATTTGCATAGATTGTTCATGAAAAATCACTTTTCTGCTAATACAAAGAACCCTATGAGATAGAATTTTGAAAAAAATACGAGAAGATAGGTTTTGAAACATGCTTTAAGAAAAAAAAATTAAAATGTGTCACCAACCTTAAGCTTGGTTTCTGGCTACAAGAAAATTGAAATTTTCTCTATCATTCCTGTATAAGCATTTATTATTTGAGTTATCTTTCCTTCAATGTCTTAGTTTTGAATTTTATTTGAACATACACCAATATTTGGTATTTGATTATTCAGTCTGGATAATGCATTTATTTATACCAATGCGCAGTCTAACCCATTATTTTGCAATCTGTCTAAACTTTACGGATTTAAGCAAAGAACTAGACCTATTGTGAACTGGTATTTTACAATCCTAGATGGTGGTATACAGTTAGTCTACCTTAAGTCCATTTGCTATTAAATGCATATGATGATGGAAGTTTTTAACAACCTTGACTGGCTATACAGCCCTTGCACAGTCCGTAAATACATATTCAAGATCAGAACAAGTTATATAGAACCAGTCTGGTTTCCTGTTCATTAATCACTAACCTTTTGATAGGCCTAGGTTTTGTTTGATTACTGGCTATAGAACCAGTCAAACTTCCTGTTAAACTTCCTGTCATGCTCAATCCAGAGGAATTCCTACAATTATATAAAAGCTATTTCTAAGTCCCTCATAAAGTAAAATGCTTTATAAGCCTGCTATGTATAGCTCCATAGAGAATTTATGTTAAAGATGTCTTACTCTATAAACGTAAAGTTTTGAACTGAAAGATGAAGTCCTTTTTGAGTTGTTTTTTTGGGTTGCTGTCCATAAGCATAACCCAACATCTCCTCTTATTATTTTCCAATTAAGTGTTCATATCTTACCTAAAAAGTGAGAATGTTTGTAAAGTATCAATTTTCACAGATGTTGGGGTTAATCACAAATTCATTTTTTTTTAAATATTGTATTTGTACATTGCATGTGTTCTTATTACCATCAATTAGGTATTCCTGATAAATGTGTATGAAATAAATTTTTACTTTAAAAATATAAACACATTAATGTAACAACCCTACCTTTTTACACAAAAATAATAGTGACAGTTGTGTATTTTCTTAAGTATAATTACTTTGTTAATTAAAAGGAATTCATATATACAGATTTATATTTTAGCATCCACAATATTTTGAAACATGTTAAATAAACTTTTCAGAAATATATTTTGTGCAGTGTATATGAGGACATGCATAATACATCTAGTACATTAAGTGGTGGTATGTCTATAGATTTTCCATTCATACTTAGTACAATACAAAGTTACTCAAGTAAATGATAGCGGTAGAAATACATACAAGCATTTTACTGTTATACACAAATTTATGTATACACAACATAGTATGTTTCATCAGACTGTCATATAACTCGCCTCACTAACCCAACCCTCTTATCAAAGGTCAAACACAACATCATAGCTAATACACAACAAACATCACCATGGTACATTTACTACACAAACATATCTGGTAAACTTTAACATAGCTGCTTAAATATCATAGACTTTTGTAAAATAAAAAAAAAATAAAAAAATTGCAAAGGTACTACAACGTTTGAATCATTTTCAATTTGAATGACAGAAGTTTATTCCAATATCTTGTGTTCAAATAAGGTCAAATAAGGAAAAATACATTTTCCAATTTTTATAAAAATTTAAAATAATGTAGTTGGTTAAAAGGAAATTAATGTTTTATTCCACCTCTTTCATGTAGTTTGAGAAAATAGGATATTCATATATCATATATATATATATATATATCACCTTGTTTTGTAATTACATGGCATATGATTATATATTATATGGCCCAAGAACAGTGGGCATTTCGTTTTAATAGGCATTAAATTTAAATAAAAAAAATCGCACCTGCTCTTTCTCAAAAAGATTTTTACAGTGTAGTGTACTACCAGTCCAACAAATATAGAAACTTCTATCAGTTCTAACTCAAAATATTGACAATTCTGTGTTAAGGGGGTCTAAAATTCAGTTTGACAGCTTCAGACGTAATATATTTTGACCTTTATTTAACTTGAGCAAATCACTACTTAACATACAGATTCAGCACCCGAATTTTTTTAACATGTAATTACATCCCCCTACTTAATATTTCATACATTGAATATCAAGAAATAAATTAGGAAATGTATCAAATAAAACATGCAAGTTATACACTGTTTACACTAGGAACTATATTCCTAGACAACGAAATCCAAAGGACAATAACTGTGTCCTTGGATCATATGTGAGGTAGACCTGATGTTCTGAAAGGAATATGATATTCACAGAAGAATGTTACGTTTAGAAGAGAATATGATGTTCACAGATAAATATGATGTTGGCACAGCTGGAATATGATGTTTTGTTCAATTTGTCAATTGGCTTCATCTCAACCAATCACATATGTTTTCAACAAAAGGCCAAGACAAAATATGACAATTGTCAGTTTGTAAAAGTATTTTGGGGATATCTGTAACAATATTTTCAATGTAAAAGTAGCCCTACTTGTTTATTGACCTATTTGTAAATGTAATCTATAATAATTAATATAGCAAACCATCAATTGATGTTCAATATATATAATTAC
The DNA here is from genome assembly GCF_963676685.1 of Mytilus edulis. Classification (NCBI taxonomy): domain Eukaryota; kingdom Metazoa; phylum Mollusca; class Bivalvia; order Mytilida; family Mytilidae; genus Mytilus; species Mytilus edulis. The sequence continues at coordinate 29,771,489 of NC_092351.1, read as the reverse complement.
AAACATGTCTGGAGACGAACCATATCAAAACAAACAATGCACATAAACAAAATAACATGCTTTTAATAAATTTATTAATATTAACTAATTGTTAGTTTTAACACAATATTCTTCTAATTCCCATAAAATTCAAAGTATCAATTATTACACTCAATCCCGCAAATATTTTACCATTTTAAAGACAGAGGGTAGAACCCTAAGTCTGTTACTAAATATGATGATTTTTCATTTGTTCAGGGTAAGATATTAATTTAATTATATCAATCTGTGATGCTCTAAAGATGACAAAACTATGTGGTACTGATTTAGAAAAACATGTCTCCCCTTCATCTACAGAGGTCACTCCAGCATAGGCATTCTAGTATAGGGAAGGTACTTTATGGCCAATAAGAAAATTAAATGGGAGGCATTGTAAATGGTGTTTCCGGATACTAAGTTTTCAAAGGGGGAAGGGTATAACCTAACTAAATCAAAGGTGCATAGAAAACGTCCTGGCATGTAAAGCAAGAACAATGTGGTATTGTGTTGGACATGAATACTTCCTTAAAAATTAATTATTGATCTTCAGGTCAAAGTTAAAGGAAGGGTTCAGAGGTCATCTACAATAGTACATAACTCATAGTATTGGGATGATACAAGCATGTGTCAATATTCAAAGGCTTATGCTAAAGAACAGAAGGAAAGTTACTCAACTTAAGGTTATTCTCAAATGAGAGTGGAAGCACCTTTATAGGGACTCCGGGATCAGGTTTTAAGCTCAGGATTTCCTGATTGATCCTTTTGGGATCCGGGTATTCTTTTTTCGAATTATGATATGGCGGGATTTAAATTTCTTCATTTCTCAGGATTTCATGTTTTTAAGACCGGGATTTTGGAATCTGGACCCCTCCTAACCCCCTCTCAAATGTGACAACACATCAAAAATATTTTAAAAAGTTATGACCAGGAAAAGAAAATTATCCCAAAAGTCAACAAGTTTGACTTATGTTAAAGGTAAATGTCACATAAAGGTAATGAAACAAAACACTGACTAATATTTATACACCTTAGTCATGCCAAAAAATAAACCGCTAGGGACAGGAAAAAGTTGTTTGAAAATAAGTAGAAAATCTAGTTGAAATTTACAAGACCTCCTTTTGTTGAAAGGGAGACAAAATAATACTAAAATATAATGTCTTGTTAGTTGAAGGGGAGACATATAATGACTGATCTATTCAGAGATTAATTATGTTCATCTTATGTTGATTTTGGTCAAGCAAGTCAAGTATCAATAACTTTACTGATATTGTCAATTGCCTTGAGCTCTTATTTCAAATACAAACAATACTTTGAATTTTATTAACAAAAAATACACAATGCACACATACACAGTAAACAAAGATGGCGGCTTACATAGAGACATGTGGGGTATCATGGGTACCACGTTTCTTCACACTTCCACTACAAAACATAAGCGTCACAATGCAGCCAAACATAATACCTAGCAATTAGTAATAAATTATCTCTACTCTTGATGTTAATATTACAGCTTACTGTTCTACAGGCCTAGCCATCCAGGAACAATTACTGGGGTTAAATTCCTTGTTCTTTTAATCCAACAATTAGTAAATCTATGGGGGTCATTCAGGAACAATGGGTTATATAATTTGTTTTCAGATTCCAACAATTAGTATATCTATCACTACTAGTAAATCTACCATTCTAGTATAAGTAGTCATTATGATATCGACAACATTTGTTGCAATGGTTTTGTATTAATTGATGATATAGTAATTAAAGCTTTATTTGATATTCTATGACACTTATACATCAAAAAAGTCCAGCAATATCTTAAAAAAAACAGTCATTAGTTAGAAGATGGAACATATCATAACAGAAATAGACTAGTTTATGTAGGATTCAGCCTAAAATTTAAATGATTTTATTTATTCCAAAAACTGTCTTGAATAGCATGAAGTTACCATAAGAATTTCGAGGATATAGCTCCATGTAGCTTAAAGAAAATGCAAGTTCCAATAAGCAAAATTGTGATTTTATTTCTCATCTACCGAAAAGGTTTACAACAGAAATTACTACTTTTATATTAAAATAAAAATTGATTTGTCTAAATTTAGGAGGAAAAAAATCAACGTAAAAGTGCAATACGAGTACAAAAATCTATTATTTTCTAAAAAAATAAACTGTTCATCAAATTAAAAACATAGGGTAGAATAGTGTGATCTTTAGGTGACAGAGACAAACCTAGAAACTCGTTTTCGAACTGGTTTGCTATGGAGGATTAAAACATGTAATGCATTAGTTGATTTTTATGACACTATACCTATAAATTATTTTTTTAATAAGGAAAAGATTTATATTCATATTTCTTTCTTATAGATCTGAGTTTTCACTTAATTCATGGAAGATATTTCAATAATCTTTTTAAAATAATTTAATTTTAATTCCTTTGCTTTGAAGTTAAAATTTCTAAATCTCAATCTCCTAATTACACTTATGAATATCACTCAGTAAAACATGCATATATCATCATTTTCACTTCAAAAATTATGTTTCACTCTTTGGTTGAATTCAGTATTTAGAAGACATTTACAGACATAAAGGATAATTTCTATGCAGGATATTAGCACTAGCTTACAATATTAAAAGTTTTACTTACAACATAGGATTATCTGCCCCTGCTATATTCAATGCAAATCTATTTGCTGAAAAGAGAAGAAACTGCCATGTTAAGAGTTTTTTTTTTTTTATTAATGTCTGTATACTGTGGATTCATTGTAATTCATTGGATATCATTTTTCATGGGTTTCTTAGGGACGACATCAAAAGATCGATGTAGGATAAAAAACTTAAATCAAATAGTTTGGGGGTGGGGTGGGGGGGGGGGGGGGGGGGGGGTCAACATTGCTGCAAGTTTTGTTAATCTAAAATCGAATTTATATATATATCCCTATTGGTCAATCAATTTTTCCCAAATTAATTTAAGAAGGGGGTGTGGGGGTCAGTGAAAAAACTATGTGAATTAAGTTTTTTATCCTTCATTGAACTTTTGATGTCGTCCCTTAGATACAGGTGATCAACAAAATTTCTTTAGGCTTTGTATGAAGAGATTGGCAAACAAAATCAAATATCTACAAATGTTTTCCTCAATCCACGAAAATGAATGCCCACGAAGATAACTGAATCTACAGTATTCCATATTAACAGTGGGCATATTCAGCAGGGATTTGGGACTTGAGCACAAATACCTCCAGGTTGTTATCAATTTCTCATGTAACATACATGTTTTCTCAGTTTTTAGAAGCAATCTAATGATTTTGATCACTCCAGATAAATTATAACTTGGGTACCTTAAGGAGTACATGATTGGAATAAAATTGAGAATGGAAATGGGGAATGTGCCAAGGAGACAACAACCCGACCATAGAGCAGACAACAGTAGAAGGTCACCAACAGGTCTTCAATGCAACGAGAAATTCTCGCACCCGGAGGCGTAAGTCTATCTTTACTGCTTCTAAACACCCTCTATGGAACTCCTTTAGTTCGATCCACTTCCCTTCCCTATAGATCCTAACTGTAATTTAAATGGATCAGTATATTGGTATGGAATTAAAGTTGAATAGCATTTAAATCTTTAACTCCTTTTATCTATGATTCTTCATTTTTTAATGTTCAAAGACATTCTATGTAAATCTTTATCAAATAAATGAGGAATCTGTATACCCTATTATACATACCTAAAGCATTAACATTGCCATACTCTGGTACTCCTGCATTTCCATACATGTTCACAGGTTTCCGAGGGTTCTCTGACATCGGTATTGAGTTAGATAAATGATTAGACTGACTTGAGTTTATAGACTCAGAACTACCACTACTGCTTTCTGTAAAGAAATGCATGTACAATGTTACTGAATTCTATCAATATGTGTATAGAAATGGTGATGTTATTCATAAATCTCAAAACAAAACTTGAACTATTTTTAAAATATATGCTATCAATTCGCAATTTCACAATCTAATGCATTATGGTGGAACATACACCAACATATTTTGATTGGTTTAGAAACAATATAACATAACATCATTGGCCAAAAATTCATTGTCTGTACACCAAAATTTTAAAATATAATAAATCATTTCACCCATAGGCCTTTAGTTTCTGTAATGGCAAATTCAGAACTTATATCAATATCTTATTTGTATGGGCATAATTCCATTTAAATTTTACAAATGAAACAAAAACTTAAATTTTCTATATGTTGGACAGACATAAAGAATGCAAGGCCAAACAGACATCTTATAAAACTGTTCTGACTCGAAAAACACAATAAATGCAACTGAGAATTCAAACAAAATGAAATCAAGTTATCTGTGCGCTCTTTAAATGATCTCTTCAAAAGTGAGGTAATTCCCCCAAACTTTCTTCCCATAGATTTTCTACAAACCTGCCATTGCTGGATTATAAAATTCAATAGGTTTCTCTATAGGTCTAAACTTTTCTGTGGGTGGAGGCGGAGCTTTATTTGCATAGACTGGTTGTGATGTTGTTGGTGATTGGGTATTTGCTGACAACATTGTGTGATTGACACCTGGAGTAAATCTGTCTGTGATAATTGTTCTTTTACTGTTAGGAACCATTTTAGTATCACCTGTATTTAGCATTTCTGGTTCATCTGGTGTAGACCCAAAAATCTGTAAGGAAAAAAGTTATTTCAAATGAAAATATTATTTCAGCTATGAATTTGCTTGTGTCCTTTGTTGAAAATCTAGTCAATTTTATTACATTGGGTTTTTTTTCATTGGAAATTTGTCTATGTCTAATGTTATAGGGCTGTTCTTTTTATCAATTAAAAAATTGAATAAGATTTTGAGAAACAATTTTTCCAATAGTCCAATGTCTGTTATTCATCATAACAAAGTGAAGTGTTGTACAAATGGCTTTGAAAGTAGTTCTCAAAATTGAATGCTTTAAATGACAATCATGCATTACTTATCAGAATCATTGAAGTTGAAGTTGTTTGTGCTCACAATGAATCATGACCATACATACAAATAAACAGATGGACATTGTCATATATATGGTCAAACTAGTTTACCCTACCACATTTTATATATGTCTGTACCAAGTCAGAAGCCTGTAATGCAGTGGTAGTCTTTTGTTGCTGCATATTATATTTGTTTGTTGTTTAATATTTTATACATAAACAGGCTGTTAGTTTATTGTTTTGAATAGATTTACATTTATCGTTTCAGCCTTTTATAGCTGGCAATACAATATGAATTGTGTTAATTTAAGAATTGAATGCTTCTATTTGTAAATTCATTGGGGTGAAGAAGCGTTGACTGAATATATAAAAAAGAAGATGTGGTATGATTGCCAATGAGACAACTATCCACAAAAGACCAAAATGACACAGACATTAACAACTATAGGTCACCATACAGCCTTCAACGATGAGCAAAGCTCATACCGCATAGTGAGCATATTCTAAAAATGTGCGCAGGGTCAACGCTTTTAAAACCCTACAAAATTACAAAAAGAAGCATATAATATTTGTAATAATATTTTTTAGCTAGGATCATGAAACTAGAGGCTCTAAAGAGCCTGTGTTGCTCACCTTGGTCTATGTGAATATTAAACAAAGGAAGCAGATGGATTCATGACAAAATTGTGTTTTGGTGATGGTGATGTGTTTGTACGTCTTACTTTACTGAACATTCTTGCTGCTTACAGTTATCTCTATCTATAATGAACTTGGCCCAGTAGTTTCAGTGGAAAATGTTAGTAAAAATTTACAAATTTTATAAAAATTGTTAAAAATTGACTATAAAGGACAATAACTCCTTAGGGGGTCAATTGACCATTTCAATCATGTTGACTTATTTGTAAATCTTACTTTGCTGTACATTTTACCCCTATGTTCTATTTTTAGCCATGGCAGCCATCTTGGTTGGATGGTCGGGTCACCGGACACATTTTTTAAACAAGATACCCCAAAGATGATTGTGGCCAAGTTTGGATTAATTTGGCCCAGTAGTTTCAGAGAAGATTTTTGTAAAAGATTACTAAGATTTACGAAAAATGGTTAAAAATTGACTATAAAGGGCAATAACTACTAAAGGGTTCAACTGACCATTTCGGTCATGTTGACTTATTTGTAAATCTAACTTTGCTGAACATTATTGCTGTTAACAGTTTATCTTTATCTATAATAATATTCAAGATAATAACCAAAAACAGTAAAATTTCCTTAAAATTACCAATTTAGGGGCAGCAACCTAACAACGGGTTGTCCGATTCATCTGAAAATTTCAGGTCAGATAAGAGAAACAATTTTACCCCATGTCAGATTTGCTCTAAATGCGTTGGTTTTTGAGTTATAAGCCAAAAACTGCATTTTACCCCTATGTTCTATTTTTAGCAATGGCGGCCATCTTGGTTGGTTGGCCAGGTCACGCCACACATTTTTTAAACTAGATACCCAAATGATGATTGTGGCCAAGTTACGTTTAATTTGGCCCAGTAGTTTCATAGGAGAAGATTTTTGTAAAAGTTAACGACGACGATTGATGACGATGACGGATGATGGACGCCAAGTGATGAGAAAAGCTCACTTGGCCTTTTGGGCCAGGTGAGCTAAAAAACGATGTCTATCTAGTTTTTCTTTTAATTACCTGTGCACTTATTGTGGGACCTCGGGTCATCATAAATGTTACATTTCGTTGTGTAATGAATGTTAATTTCAGAAGATGATGAAATTGCTGTTAGCTAATCAAAATAACGTATCATAATGAAACATGCATGCAATATAATTGTTGTTGAAGGCAAAGAGTGAACTATAGTTATCAATTTCTATGTCATTTGGTCTCTTATGCAATCATACCACATCTTCTTATTTTTATGCTATTCAACTATTTGTTTTCACTTTAAACTGGTTATTACTTTTTCATAGTTATTAATGAGAATTTCTACAACAATATTGAGGAATTTAATGTCCATTATAGCAGCTACTGTCTCTTCCTCTGCTTTCATCAATGTAGGACCAAAACATACACCAAGGTTAGCTACTGTCATTAAATTCTTGTCTTGAAATTCTGATACCCTAAAATATAATATAGAAGTTTTGCATTATTTTTTAAACTTTAATAGAAATAGAGTTAAAAGTTAGCATTTTTCCTTTAGTCTTTGATTTGTAAGTTATGATTTGTAAGTTATTTTATGGCAATCTTTAACATACCCATACTCAAATATAAACAAATAGTAACAATTTTCTATAATTTAATTTAGATGTGACACGAGTTTTCAAATGTAATTAATTGTGCATTCAAGACAAGTTTAAAGTTCTCATCATGAATTTATCTAAAAATAAAATACTGACCTTCATCAACAAGTGGTTTTTAACACTGTCTTAATTAGATGTATCATCAAGAGAATGAGAATAACTGTAGTGCAACATTAGACTCTTTTGGCACTCAGACATACAATGGTAATAAGACACCATAAAATAGTTCAGGATGGTGCAACAATTTAGTCATATACCATAGGACTACTTTAAATTCAGAAACTATTGTGTGCATATATTATTGTGTATGTGTACTCTATGCAAACCTCCCTTTAAATTTGTTAATTTGCAGTATATACATTTTTTAATGGTAAAGACCTATTACCACTTACGTTTTTAAATGCTTTATTATTATTTCTAACATTTCAAAGTTTTTCTCTGGTAACTTGTGAACTAATGTGTGAATGTCATGTATCCGTAATGTCTTTGCTTCTTGTTCTGAAAGAGAAAGGTCAAACAAATATTTCAAATTAATTACACTATTCTCTAAAAAGTTCTAATGTCACAACAATATGAAACAAGTGATTGGTGAAAAATAATGTTTATCCAATTCTTGAACCAATGCATGTATATATCATAAACTTGGTCTTCTGTGCACGATTTTATCATTTTTTACGCAAAAATATCGTTTAATCGTCACTTTTTTTCTCTCTGTCTGTTAGGGAGTGAAAATATGGCAGCTCATTAATTGTCATGTTTTGAAGCCGTAGTTTACCTATTGTCACCTTATAGTAAACAATCAACAAAGAAGCATGAATATTGAGCATGTGTATAACATGTAAAATTAGATAACAGTTTATTTTAGTGACAGATCCTTGCATATTGCAATCACCGGATTTTTATGAGAAGGGTCGCGCTAAAGTCATTTTGATACCAAAAAATTTTTGGCGAATTGCATCCTGAAAGCAAGCAATTAAAAAAAGGAAACTTCTTCAAAATGTTGACAAATTAAAGAGTTTTCTTCAGAAAAAAGTATATGTACATAAGTCTAAAATGACAACTATCCTTTTTGTTATACAAAACATATGCATCTTTTTAAAAAAAAAATTCATATGACTTTAAATGAATAAACTTTTTTCATAAGTAAATTCACATGCATATGGATCCATTTGAGTTAAAGTTTATTTATACATTCATTTAGTAATCAGCTAATGTTATCATTGCAATATCCGTAAAAAAAAGTCTGGACTTAAAAAAATAATATTTCACCTGCATCACAAATTATACATTTTTTTATTCCACTTATTGACTATTTCTACTTACTGGCTGCTTGTATGAATTGTGAATGAAACTTGTATGTCATCAGCGGCTCTGGTAATGATCTATAAAAAGAAGATTAAGTCAGGTCATTATATTTGTTACAATGGAATATTGTGATTTCCTACTAAAATCAAAATGTTTTTGCTCATGTATGAAATAAATCAAAAAATTTCACTCCTCTGAAGTTATACAACAAAGGGTGTTTTAAGGCAATGTCAAAATATTGCTAAAAAACTAATTGGGAACAACATTGATAATTTACCCATGCATCTTCATGAATTTATGAGTTATATCTTCGTTTGTCATTCTATATTTTATAAATCAAAGTAAGACTAATTCTTTCAATCTGTCTCTAGTTTAGAATGGGAATTACTAGTCTAAAGGGTAGAGTAGTCAAATATGTTTATACTATTTCAAGAGGAAAGAGACTTATAATGTGTGTTCCCATAGTTACTATGAATCCCATCTTTGATTGCTGATCAAAACGAAGGTTTATAGTTTGGGAAGAGGTTCTGAGAAGCTATTGGCAGACCAAGTAATATTAGTGGGTCTCATTAGGGTCTAAGCGTGATGCCCGATTGCCGACTTTTTGTAAGCGTGACACTTGAAAGTCAAATTATTTTGCCTTGACCTCCTGAAATGAAGTCTAGGGGGACACAGGAATTTACCAAAAAAAATGAGAATTGCTTACGTACGTAGTGTAAGCGGGATCGGGAATCTGACAAAACAGAAAGCGGGATCAGGATCAGAACCCCCCATGAGGCTCCCATATTAAGTTGTTTTTAAAGATACTTGTTAATAATGTTATCCAGTACCTTTAAAGAAAATCAAGTTCTTTATCTTTGGTTTAAATTCCAAAGGAACATATAACAGGCTATGCATGTTCTTGATTTCTTCTTGATAATTGTTGTGCGAGTAAAAAATGAGTTTCAATTTAATTTTTAACACCTAATTCCCTTATCAAGCAGTTTATGAAATGTGATTTACCAACAATGAAGATGCTGCTTGAGGCTTTATTTGATTTATCCTTATTTAATAGTCTTACCTTAAGTAATTCTTAATAGCACTTGTGATTGTTTTAATTTCAAACTGGGTATTATCATCTAAATTCATCTTTTCTCGCTTCTTGACATCTATAAAAAAAATACAGCTATGAATTCATAGATTTTTGTTGTATGCATTCAGAAATTTGTACCTGCAATTATCATGGTTAGAAGTTAAAGCAACTATAATATAACAAAATAGTAAAATGAATTTTTTTTTATCCTATAATAATGTAGTTTTTATGTGAGTTTTGGTGAATAGATTTTTTAATGCAAAAGCTTGTGAGTAGATGGATAATATTCACCAATATTCATGTAATAAACCTTTCGTGTATAGAAAAGCTTGAAAAATTGTTAAAACATATTTTGTCACTGATAACATCTCTATAGTTGAAGCCTTATTTGAACAAATGCAAAATGATATTTGATTGAAAGCTAATTGTTGGTTACATACTGTAATGAAAATACTGTTGCTTTACAACAATAAAAGATATTTACCAAACAGATGAAGTTTAACATGTGAAATAAAAATAGCATTTTTGAAAATTAAAGTAGATCATTTCTCAATCATCTCTGCATCAACTGACTATTTGCTATTTGACTGCTGAAAACAATAACTATAAAAAAAAATCTCCATTGCTTATATTCTATTGAAAATGTACATTTATTCTAGAAATATTTGAGTTTTCATAACCTAAGTGATTGTAAGTAAATAATATACCAGATTCCAAGAATTGTATAATTGACGTATTTTTATAAGAAATATCACAGTTATTAAGTTTCAAAAGGATATCTTACCCAAACCAATTGATATTAATTTGGTGACCTTTGAATTTACACCTACAACTCTATATAATCCATTTTCTTCCAAACCTGAAAAATAACAAAGTAATATTGTATCTTTGAGTATCTTTTATCTTAAACAGAAAAGGGTTTGATAATTTAATTTGGGATATAAGTTAAAACAAAATCCCAACTCTCTAAAGCATTTAAATAAATAGGTGTTGTTAGGATATTTGGTAGATGGACATGAATCATGTGTTCTTTCTATGAATTATAAATTAACACCCCCTTTTTTTGTAATTTTTCTTGTGTTTCCCTCTTACCTTCATCTAATATAACAAACTAACCTCTATCTTCTATTGCCTTGATACATTTATTTACAAACTGGAATCCTATATCATCTAATGAAGCTAAAATTAGAAAATCAATAAATACAATTAACCCATCAGAACAATAATCAAAATAATGCAAAACATAAATAACACCTAAGTTATTATTTTAAAAAAGATAATGACTCTCAGAGAAGGAAATTAATAATAAAAAAAAAAAAACAGTTGTATCCTGATGTTTGTTTTTTTCTCACACAAAATCTGGTGTCTAAAATTGTTTGTTAAACACATAAATAATTTTTCTCTTTAGATTTTTTGTGAAATTGGTCTCATGCAGTGTTTTTTTTGGTGGTCAATTATAGTCTGGATATCAATCATTTTAATGTTTATAATCCCACAGAATAGATACTTGAATATAAGTGTAAGTATAGAAAATCTCAATGAGGATCCATTATCTTTCTTCTATATGTTTATGTTGTAGATTCCTTATAATGCAGTATGTATTCATTTTTTGGGATTTCTTGGATATTTGTGAACACTTTATCAACGTTATACAAGTTACTTAAGGTTTGAATACAGACTTTGACAACCACCTAAATCCAAGTTTACACAAAAAAATGATACCCCCGAAAATAAACTTAACTGTCATATATCTATAAAGATCAAGATTTCTGTAATAACAGGGGAGATAATACTGTCACTAGGTTTTCCACAGCTCTGTATGACTTTATCTGTCATATAATTATAAGGTCATGCTTTCTGTGTATACAGGGGAGGTAACATTCTGTCACTAGATTTTCCACAGCTCTGTATTACTTTATCTGTCATATATTTATAAAGATCAAGATTTCTGTGGTTACAGGGGAGATAATACTGTCCCTAGATTTTTCACTGCTCAGTATGACTAATCTGTCGCTATGAGGCAAAATAAAGTGGGGATGTGCAATATAAGGGATAAACAAAAGTTGCAATGAGTGATACTTAGGGTAACAAAAAGTGGGGATGTAGCATATAGGGTATAAAGTAAATGGTAGCCTGTGCTACTTCGAGTAAAAAAAGAGGGAATGAGGGATATAGGGGGCAAAAATGTTAAATTTGGGATGAAAAAAAATGAATATTAAGCACCCCCTATAAATTTAATGAAAGAGATACTTACAGTCATCTGAAGTAGTCTTTGGTTTTATGTAAACCTGGAGGAAAACAAACAAATTTATTATATACCAACATTATAAAGTACTTTATACTCTTTATTAAAATAAGGAGACTAGTATTTAGTAAAATTTAAAAGCATCAACGAACAACATTTTTACTTGCTATATATATGTAATATTTTTGCTCAACTTTGTTAAATTCACACAACTTTAATGATTTTGTGTATTGTTTTCTATCCTTGGCCACAGAAACATGTCAATCTCAAAAAAATTACTACATTCCTTCAAGTTGTTGTTACCTGACCTTCTACAATTATGTTTTTATTGTAACGACCCTGCATACACAAGTTATTCACTTTGTGTTGAACAACTCAACTAAAATCATGATATTATCAGCTTTACATGTTCATATTGTTTTGCCATTCATTAATGAATGAAAACTTATGAAGTGGCCGGTCAAAAGCAACAGTTATTTCGATTGCATCTAATCAAACATTAACATACAATGTATCTACTCCTATAAAATAATCAGAAAAGTTTAAGTGTTTTTTTTATAGCCACTTATATATTTAAAAGAAGTAAGACTGAATGGAAACAAAAAGAATTTCCATTTAAAGCAATATATATTTTTGATAGTGGATGCCTTTTTTACCTTCAGCATGTACAGAGAAAAGCAGGAAACTTGTGACTAAATTTTTTTGTTTTTTTTGTTTCAATGAAGATTTGCTTTGAAAGTCTTTTACATGCAAAAAAGAGCCTGAATCGCTCACCTTAATTCTTTTGGTTAAATCTCTCATCAATGATTATTTTGGCTTTTCAATTTATTTAAATGTTTTTTGGATCGTCCTATTTTCTTCAAAAGCCAAAAAAAATAATCATTTTCTCCTATGTTCTATTTTAGCCATAGAAGCTATGTTTCTTGACATACAAGGAAATAAAATATAAAATTTATACTAGATACTCTGAAACTCATTTAGCCTAAGTTTGGCTGAAATTGATACAGCAGTTTCAAAGGAGAAGATTTTTTAAAGTAAGTCAACATGATGAACAAATTGTGAAAAAAAGTCTTTAAAGGGCAATAACTCCTTAAGGGGTCAATTGACAATTTTGGTCAAATTGACTTAATTGAAGATCTTACTTTGCTGAACATTATTGCTGTTTACAGTTTATTTCTATCTATAATTATATTCAAGATAATAAACAAAAACAGCAAAATTTCCTTAAAATTATCAATTCAGGGGCAGCAACCCAACAACAGGTTGTCTGATTCATCTGAAAATTTCAGGGCAGATAGATCTTGACCTGATAAACATATTACCCACGTCAGATTTGCTCTAAATGCTTTGGTTTTTGAGTTATAAGCCAAAAACTGCATTTGACCCCTATGTTCTATTTTTAGCAATGGTGACCATGTTTGTTGATAGATCATAACTTCGGATACAATTTACAAACAAGATACCCTAAGGAACATTCAGTTAAAGTTTGGAAGTATTTGGCCCAGTAGTTTAAGAGGAGAAGATTTTTGTAAAAGATTACTAAGATTTACGAAAAATGGTTAAAAATTGACTATAAAGGGCAATAACTCCTAAAGGGGTCAACTGACCATTTCCGTCATGTTGACTTATTTGTAAATCTTACTTTGCTGAACATTATTGCTGTTTACAGTTTATCTCTATCTATAATAATATTCAAGATAATAACCAAAAACAGCAAAATTTCTTTAAAATTACCAATTCAGGGGCAGTAACCCAACAACAGGTTGTCTGATTTATCTGAAAATTTCAGGGCAGATAGATCTTGACCTGATAAACAATAGTATACCATGTCAGATTTGCTCTTAATGCTTTGATTTTTGAGTTATAAGCCAAAAACTGCATTTGACCCCTATGTTCTATTTTTAGCATTGGCGACCATGTTTGTTGATAGATCACAACTTCGGATATAATTTACAAACTATATACCCTAAGGAACATTCAGTTAAAGTTTGGAAGTATTTGGCCCAGTAGTTTCAGAGGAGAAGATTTTTGTAAAAGATTACTAAGATTTACGAAAAATGGTTAAAAATTGACTATAAAGGGCAATAACTCCTAAAGGGGTCAAATGACCATTTCCGTCATGTTGACTTATTTGTAAATCTTACTTTGCGAACATTATTCCTGTTTACAGTTTATCTCTATCTATAATATTATTCAAGATAATAACCAAAAACAGCAAAATTTCCTTAAAATTACCAATTCAGGGGCAGCAACCTAACAACAGGTTGTCTGATTCATCTGAAAATTTCAGGGCAGATATATCTTGACCTGACAAACAATATTACCCTATGTCAGATTTGCTCTAAATGCTTTGGTTTTTGAGTTATAAGCCAAAAACTGCATTTGAACCCTATGTTCTATTTTTAGCAATGGCGACCATGTTTGTTGATAGATCATAACTTCGGATACAATTTACAAACTAGATACCCTAAGGAACATTCAATTAAAGTTTGGAAGTATTTGGCCCAGTAGTTTCAGAGGAGAAGATTTTTGTAAAAGATTACTAAGATTTACGAAAAATGGTTAAAAATTTACTATAAAGGGCAATAACTCCTAAAGGGGTCAACTGACCATTTCCGTCATGTTGACTTATTTGTAAATCTTACTTTGCTGAACATTATTTCTGTTAACAGTTTATCTCTATCTATAATAATATTCAAGATAATAACCAAAAACAGCAAAATTTTCTTAAAATTACCAATTCAGGGGCAGCAACCCAACAACGGGTTGTCTGATTCATCAGAAAATTTCAGGGCAGATAGATCTTGACCTGATAAACAATATTACCCCCTGTCAGATTTGCTCTAAATGCTTTGGTTTTTGAGTTATAAGCCAAAAACTGCATTTGACCCCTATGTTCTATTTTTAGCAATGGCGACCATGTTTGTTGATAGATCAAAACTTCGGATACAATTTATAAATTAGATACCCTAAGGAACATTCAGTTAAAGTTTGAAAGTATTTGGCCCAGTAGTTTCAGAGGAGAAGATTCTTGAAATAGTTTACGACGACAGACGACGACAGACGACGGACGACAGACGACGGACGCCAAGTGATGGCATAAGCTCACTTGTCCCTTCGGGACAGGTGAGCTAAAAACTTCTTTATTTTGCAGTTTCTGTTATGTTGTAAAAGCACATGCTTTAAATAGTCTTCACTATAACCTGATAACCAAGGTTACTAGTCATTTGTTTAGGTAACTTAATTATACGTTATATTTTATGAAATTCTGTGCTTTTTTTTTAAACCTCACTTTCTAAGTAATTAAAGCATTAAATTTGTGAAAAGTATAAGCATTATTCAGAAACAAAGGAAAAATTCAACAACAGTAGACTGCTAAAAATGTTATAAACTAAACTAGGCACATGTATATCATTATTTTCACACACAAAACTGAAATATAAAACAGATTTTAGTAAGAATGGTCATGGGAAATAAAACCAGTGTTAGTTAACAATTTTTTTTAAACCTTCAACTGATAAAATAACCATGCTATAGGGTACCAAACAAAAACGGCCAAGTTTTGTATTATCTGTAGTTCTAATGATTAGACAGGAGTGACTAGAAGTTTGAAGGATTGTGTATATTTTATAGAAGATTACCTGGTGAATGATCTGTAATAGTGAGTGGAGTAATTTCAGTATACTTTATTTGTGTAAAACATCATTAACTTATACAATTTTAACATTCAATTTCATACACAGAGAACTGCATCTGAGGTTTATTGCTAAATTGCATACATACTTTCATTAATTGTTTACAGAAGTTCAATGCAAATTTTTCATGCAATTCAACAAGAAACAATTCATTCCACAAAAAATTTGTAGGATGTCAGATTGAGCAATATCAGACTAATTCAGTTGAAGATTGAAAGTTGTTTTAACTTTGGAATTATCATAAAAGGTGTAACAGTTCATCTATCTCATAAACTGATAACGCTATGTAGAGATCAACATGTGCAGGTAATAATCAACCTTTTTTAATCTTGATAAATTCGTTTAAAACATTTTTCACATTGAGATGATAATTCTGTTCAATATTGACTCATTTTTTATATCTTTTCAGCTTTTGGCTTCAATTATTGAATGGAAACAGGTGGTGTTATTCATGTGGCTATTCACAAATAACCACGGGAGTTTCTGTGTTTATTAACATTGGTAGGTAGTTAAGACACTCGATACAAAATCATGCGATTAGACCAGCTTCGTTTATCAAAACAGGCAAAGGCAGCTTCATAGATACCCCACAAAGGAGTTATCACACCCTAAGTCGGAACCTTCTATTTTTCCTAATGAAATTAGTGTGAATGTGTAAATTTTTTCGTTGGAGTTCCTATCAATGTAATACTTCCATGTTGATATCAAGAAACAGTGAAGACAACAATACATACCCAAAATAAATAATCACAAAGGAATTATATTTAGTATTTGCCACTTGCTGTGTATATTTGAAGAAAAGTTATGTAATCCACTAGGAAATTTCACTTTTGGTTTGTTTCAGTAAGAGTTTGGTCAAGTTTGATGAAAAACCTGGATACATTAGGATCATAATTATATTAATTCCATAATTTAAGTAGCATGTTGCCAATTCTATATGTGTGTACTTACTGGTTCCCTGCCATCCATTGCATCCATCCATAACCTCCTGTCTGACTCGGACATTGCTTGAAATGTTAATGTATCAGTTCTGTAAAGATATCATGCAAATAGTGTTCATATTACAAGTAGGCTGTATAGATATGGCAATGAACTTTAAGTGATAAAAAAAACCAGACAACAATAGTCCATCAACAGTCTGTTAAAAAGCTTGCTATCTTGAAATAGAGAAGGGGACAGACATCCTTAGGAATTTTTGTACATTATGTTTATTGGTATTGATGTATAAAGTAACTTTGGGAGATAATTCAGGAAATCTGATTACATTTTTCTGGACATAGCAATTTTTTTTAGATGACCTGTCTTTATCTTATCTTTTATCCACAGCAGGTACTATTTCTGAGTTCAGTTAAAAAACTCAGAGTTAAGTAATTTCTTTGTACAAATAGCAAACAAGTTCAAATTTCAGGTCAACAAATGATACTAGGTTTAAAATGATTAAGACAAATATTCAAAACTAGAAAATAAGAGGAACAGACTTGATCATGCTAGCGTTTATTATTCTTTTAGCAAACTATTTCATAAAAAGATTGTTCAAAGGTCTAAATAGCTGAGCACTGCTAAGATGAGGAAAATATTTCATCCTGGTAAAGAAAGCATCAATATTTGAACTGACCTGTCAGCCACCTGGACATCGAAACAGAATCTCTTATCTATGGTCTGTGATGCTCTCCGAACACAAGATGTCATTGTTAATTTTTCTGTTGTTGACTGGCTCTGTCATAAATAAAAATTAATATTATAAAAACACTGAATATTCATTCTTTATCACATTAGACACAAAAACTTTTCTAACTTCAGGTAATTTTCTATTCCATGAATGGGCAATGTAAATTTAACTCTACAGTTAAGAAATATTGCATCAAACGTAATGCAGGGATAGATTTTCTATTATGCATTTAATAAGTTGATGGTCTCACAAATCTGTTTTAAGGGCTCTACTAAGGTGCAAACGAAAAAACAAACGTACATTTGTGATTGTCAAATCCAAAATGACATTGACACCTCTCAATAAACTTTAACCAGTGGCAGATCCAGACATTTTCATAAGTGGGGGCCCACTGTCTGTCTAAGAGGGGGCCTGCTCTGGTCATGCTTCAGTGATTCCCTATATAATCAACCAAATTTTTCCCAGAAAAGGGGGACCTGGGGTCCCTTGGCCCCTATCTAAATCCGGCTCTATAAACAGTTGTTTCATTTCTTAAATGTAAAATATTTAGAGACATACCAGTTTTCCTGTGACTTGGTTGTATGGAAGTATGTGTAATTCTTTGTTTTCTTTTTTGTACCAGCAGTAATGTTTAATCCATGTTGTTCCCAGGGCTTCTACAAATAGAAATCACCAAATACCATTTTTAATATGAATAACAAAATGTGCTTCCTGACTCATGTATAACAATCATTTTCACTCCATATTAAATGAATGACTATTATTTATTTTGAGTTTATTGAACCATAAAATTAATTTTTGACTCTTCACATTGAATATAAATCCACAAAGTGGATTACGTAAAATGTGAAGAGTCAAAAACTAATTTTATGGTTCAATAAATTCAAAATAAATTATTGCCATTCATTATAAATAAATTTCTATCAAAAATAAGGCTCAAAGAACTTTTTATATTATTTATATTAACAATAACAACGTACACACATGTTGGCCTATGAATATGCAACGTCAGAGTGGGAGTGTTGCCATAAAAATTGACAACATTGAAAATAAAAGTAATACTTTTAACCAATCAGAAGACAGTAAATACACCAAATTTATTTATCTATAAATGTTAAGCATTTTCTGTGACCATGGTCTATAACAAATTCCAATTTGTTAATTTCATTGTTGTTGATTGAAAGCTCCAAAATAAAATACATTGGAAATGAAGACTTCAAAACTATCCAAATTATATCTAAACTGGCTTAAAGCATCAATGACAATTACTTCAAGGCCAAAAGTTTTGCCTTATTTTTCATTCTGGTACATGGTTATTTTACAAATATACGTAATCTATATGTATAGCTATAACACAGAATAATGAGTATAACAACATTTTCCATCATTTTCTTCAATTGAAGGTTGCTGAATTCAAATATCCTGTTTAATCCACAATCGCCAATAAAATACTAACAAAATGTACTTAGGTATGCTAATTAAGTTTAAAGACAAGAGCTTCTCATCATTGCCATCAGAATTTAAAGCAATATTTTTGTATCAATATATTTTACTATTTTTAACTATAAATAAGCGTTAAGTTGTTTACTTTCAGGCTTTTTTCGCGTCTGATAATCTTATTAGTATATATTAGTTTGCTTGTTTTATGATAAGAGTTCAGTAACAAGTATTTTCAAAATAAGTTTTTTTTGTATCAAAAAGATCAACAGAAAAATAAACAGGTGCCTGTAGCATGCTTGTCAAAGAAAGAGCTGCATTTTTTCATAAAACAAATCGACATGCAAAAATTACAAAATAAGAATTTTGAGCTGATCTCATTTCCTTATAATTAATGAAAACTGCTTCAGAACATTATTTTAAGTTGAAATAAAAAAAATAACGGAACAACTCTTCAACAGGAAATTATGTGCATAAAACACAACATATCAAAAATAAGAATGAATGTATCATGCTTTTTGCCAGTGTTTAGGAAGAGACATTCCAAACTTGATGATCTCTAGATTGAACTTTGAACTGTTAGTCAGTAGTTGTAGCTGAAGCTGTCATACCTTTAACAGTAGGAATTAACCAAGTATAAAATGGGTCTAATGAAAAATTAAAACATAATCTCATTCAACTTAATAACAATGATGTAGTTAATAATGCATTAAATGTAATATCATATAAGCAGTGTTTTTGTTTTTCTCCTCATTTCTTCAAATACTTTGGTGCATTCTAAATGAATTATGTGTATTCATGTGCTTTGTAATTGCCTTAGTACTCGGTTGTGTCATACAAAATCAGACTTTTTAATGTTATATAAAATCTGCTTTTAGTTGTTTATTTGTTAATCCTACTAATGGAAATTAATGTGAGTTTTAATATTTATTTTCATTAGTTGAAATTTGGCTTTGAACTAGCTTGCAGTAACCTCAAGTATTTTGAAATTAGTAATCGTGTAAGATGCTCTTGTGATATTTGACGATTGTGTACCTCAACCCTTTTTAAAAAAAATTGTAGAGTTTATTCTAATGTACTGCTTTACCGTTGGTTGTCATTGATTGTATCTGCAATAATTGTCTTTCTTTCAATTTAATGTTCCCTTAATAAGCCTGCAAGTTTTTAAATTTGAATCATTTAATGTTTGTCTTTCATAACTTATTATAGAGACAAGACTGGTAATTTTGTTACAACTTGAAGTCCATGCATTTCTGAGAAATAACATCAAATGAATGAATGTAAAAAAAATATAGAATTACACGCTAGCATATGCTTTTTATGTTCTTGTACATGTTTGTATCATACAGTAAAAAGCTCTATAGAGCTTGTTTTTGTAATTTGTAACTATACCACATTTGAATAAAGTTTTTGTTTCTTATATGCTGTGGTTTTTGCTCATCATTGAGGACTTTCATTGATCTGTCGGTATTTACATCCTAATTCGTTGTTTTAGGTTACATTATTGTCTCAAGGAAAATCATACAACATCTCTTTAAGGATGTACTTAGGTGAGGTTAGGTAAAAATTAAGAAATTAAGAAATTTAAATTGATACTCTAAGCTGGTAGAGCATCAATTAAGGATAAAGTTAAGCTAAAAATATTGATAGGTCATGGACCTCCTTTTTGAAATATTTGAGATTTAAAATATGGCGGGAAAAGGCTGACTCAGACTTTTATCTTATATTTGCATAGGTATTATTAGGGTCTCAAAATAAAAGAAAGAAAATCAAGAATCTTCTAAAATTTTGGTAAATGACCTTTCATGAGCTATTTATTCTTATATGAAAAAAATAAATGGTTGTTATGGGGCAAAATATTTTACATTGTATTGTATGGAAAAACACCAAGGAGTCCGAACATTTGACACAAATTCCCAAACCTCACCTAAGTACATCCTTAATTTTAGATTTAAGTAATTGTCACAATAATTAGTCTAAACTGAAAATTTCTGGTCATAAACTTTTTAAAAGAGTTCTCAAAAATCTTAATCAACAGATATTTCAAATATCTACTGATCTAACAAAGTTGCTACTGACATATTTCAGGGCTTGTGTGGACCTGTAAATATAAAATATCCTACAAACAATTATTGATCTCTTTGAAGTTTGAATACAGGCTTTAAATACCACAAATATCAACTGTTGCATGTCTATCATCTCAATTATTTTTCACATGCTCAACAAATTTGTGATGATTGTTATCAAGGTCAAGTTTGGAAAACTTTGGCAATGAAAAACAAAACTTGATGAGTAGGGAAAAAACGATATATTTTTGTAGATTATAAGATATAGATTCGTAACAATTGTAAAAAAATATGCATAAAGGACCTAGTTATGTGTATATATATACATGTATGTGCATTGGTTCAATAATTTCCTGAAATCTGTTTCATATGACCTCAAATGACTGTTGTCTCATTTGATCAATATCAATTTTGTTTTGTCGTTTTTTAGCATACATATATGTGTATTGGATAATGTTTGAATCATGTTGATAACATTATAAATAATGGTATAAGCATATGATTTCTGATACATCAGCATGACTTTTGTAATTTTACAGCAGTTGTCTATGTATGTTCTTTTGTATGTTGTAAAGGACCATCTTTTGATATATGCTCAATACAATATTACATTTAATGCATGAAGATTTTATTCTGGTCAAACATGATGAGGTCAATGTTAATGCCTTTGGAAACTAGAGGGTGGTAAAAGTGCTATATTTTTACATTCTAATTTCAAACAACAGCTATGATATAAACAGGAAAAACATATTCCTTTCTTCTAATCTCCTTCAGAACTAGTCCTAAGATATCAATTAAAAGTAACAGATTTATCTTTTTCATATGCCTGAAAAACACATTTTAAGATACTTTTTTAATTTAACTTAAAAAAAAAATTTCACAAAAGAAAAAAGTTAGTCAGTTTCCAAATTTGACTTAAATTCCATTAAAATGAACACATTAGTGTAGAACTGACTTTATATCTTACAAAGAGACTAGTACTTAAATATGTTTTCCTGTTGTGTTATCATGGTACTTTCACGCACAAAATATATTCTTTCATATTTATTCTGTCTGGTTGTTTCAGATAAGATTTTTTTTTCATTTAAGAAAAAGTGTTGAATTGTAAGCCAGCCCAAAAATTGCCTTTTCCATAAAGAAGATGCTTTTGCAACAGTGCAACAGTGACAGACTAAATATGAAATTTGTGACAACATATAACACTAAGACCACCCTCTACTTTCTATACCTGTCAAATCTTTTGCCTGTTTAGGCATCCATTTTGATGCTCTGTAATTCTCTATACAAATAACATAACTTTCAAATGAAATAGAATTCTCAAGAAACCTCACCATCCGTAGCGTAAAATGTGATGCCTTGGAAAATTTTGTTGTTCTTCTAATTTGTTATTTTTCATATTGTTTTTTATTTGTTATGTTTTTTCCCACATTATCTCTAATTTTTCTTCTAGGTTTCTGTTAGGGCTGTTCTATTTAAACATACATGGTACCCAGGGAAGATACTTTAATTAAAAAAAAAAAACTAAACAGGCCCATTAGAATTTCACTAACATTTCCACTGTACTTCACATTCACCTATAGTGGAGATTTTAAAATGCCTTGCTAGTGAATGCATAAAAAAGTAGGTTTTTTTTCAGTTATCAATATGTACTACCATTAATACAGATAGACCAGGACTTGTAGTCATAAAACTTTCCAGTCAGCTTTTGTACTCGTACTTGAAAAATCAACCAATCAAAATGCTGGATTTCATGTTTCGAGCATGATTGTTGTGCTCCGAGCACTGAGCAAAGTTTTATGACTTCAACCCTAGGACTGCAATAGTTTTGTACTTAACTGTATGTAGTGTACTTTTTTTTATAAAACTTGTGTTTCTGAAACTTTATGAATCAATTAGTACAAGGCCTTCATAGTTAATGTTATATCCTTCAAAAAGTTGTATCAGTGGGGATGTTACCCAAGAATTTTTCTATACTGTTGAGAACTTATCTTTTTAAATGCATGTGATCCAAAATACTCAAGTCTACATTTAAAATAATATTCTTGTTTTTTATAAAATTCCAGCATCTTAAATAGAAAGACAAAATTATAGAGTCACCTTACTAAAAACGAGCGTGGGCCTATGAAACATGTTTTCTTTCAAAATCTGACAATAACTGTGTCTTTTTTGATGGGTAATTCTCTGTAGTAATTATCTTCTTGTTTGTTTTTGTTCAGATAAAAGTTTTTTTCTGAGTAAGTAAAACTTCTTACTTTTTTCCATGAGGTATAGATAGCCTTCTCTAGTACATCCTCCTTTAGCTTGAGTGATAGGTTTCTACAATAGATAATATCACTGTTAAAAATAACTCTCAGTCATCTACAATCAACAATTTAAAAGATGAAAAATAATATATAATATGTACTAGGTAACAATACCTATGAAAATCCTTCTTCAGAAGTATTTTCAAGGAATTAATATTTGATGTATGTTTTTATTGTTGAAAAAAAGTTCTGGGCAGCATTGTTTTCTATGTTGCACAAACTCAACTTTAAATGATATTTATCCTATTTGATTAAGCTTGTTTAAACCTTAAAGGTATAGAACCACTAATTTAGGCCCGGTAGGGAAGAAAGTAGTACATATTTTAATCAAAATAGTTCCTCCGCATAGCTGTATCTTGGTCAATAGTGGGAATATTTGGGTTGTTTTAGTATCAAATTAAAGCTTTGGGACTTAGGATCACTGTAGAACCCTTGTTAAAAGTTTGACTTGAATAATAAAGAAGCATAATTTATATGAAATTTTAAAAGGAGGGCACATTTGGTCTGTTGTTCAGATCAGAAGATCCTGTTTTTGTACTATCAAACTTCCGGGAACCAGTATGCTCTAATATGCAATTAAAGGTACAATGTATGTTGATTTTTTCAGCACAAGTCAGGTACAGTATTGACATGAAATAACTGCCACTTTATTTGAACTTAAAACAAAGTAGCCATTAATGCTTGAAATTGCATAATTTTACATGGTAAGCAATGAGGCTATGAATTAATGGTTTTATACCTAAAGGACAATAACTTAGTCTTCTAAATGTGAAAATTTGGTGCAGTTCTTTGTTGCCTATCTTTTGTGACATTACAAGGAGTTATTGTTCTATATATCAATATAACCTTTTTAAATAATTTTTGTGTGATTTGTTTGGACTGATAGGTTTATACTACTATTTTATTTAGTGAGACGATTTTGAACATTTATGTGCTGTGTGTGTTGTGCATTTCTGTGAGAATGTATTCTTCTTTAATTTAAGGAATTAATATGAGCATGCATTTTTTGGCATAAATACTTGATGGATATTAAAGAAAGAAAAAAAGTGAGCTGTGGATCATGCAAATTTCAGTCACCAATATTTGCCCAATTTGCCCAATTTGCCCAATTTGCCACTATCTACCAACACCCTTCCCAAGAAATTAACAAGTGTAAAAGCATAGAAAACAAAATCCACAACTATCAATTTCTAAAACATGAACTTTTAATTTTTTTTCATTGTAGCCTCTACATGAGTTTGAAACCTAGCAGAACTAATGTTTGCTGAACTACCTTCACAATCCTTATCACCAGAATCGTAAATATTTAAAAAAATATATTATTAAAAAAATCAAACCATTTCTACTTTTGTTGCAGATAACAAACCAGATTTTAAAACTTTAAATTACTTTTAAATGCGTAAAGGATATGTACAATTCATAGAATAAAAATATGATCTAGTTACAGAAAATTACAACCCATAACTTAATAAGAATAAAAACACATAAACTTTGAAGTTTAACACAATAAAATCATGCACCAAAAATCCATATTGGAGCTCAAGTTGTACTGATCAAAACAAATTAATGACCAGATACAATAAATTTCATAAGAAAAATGTTTTTTACTTGGAACAGAACTATTTTTGACAAAAAGAACAGTGATTTAGAAATGTAAGCATTAGTACAAGCAATGAAACTATACTTTAACAAGATTTTAATTAATTTTAACAAACCTACAAAATCTTTTTCGACCTCTAACGAGAACTTTAACATGAAACCTGAATTTCAATGTTTGATAATTACTATAGCCTTTCTCCTGATTTTCATTTATAGTATACATTTTCAATATTGTTAGAACATGGGATAATGGGTTGTAATTTTTCTTTTAAATGATGATTTCAACTAAAACTGTCAAAAAGCTTTCTGAAGAGATGGTTTTTTTTAATAAAGTTATGAAGGTCAACATTAAACACACTGTAATTAATAGGAATAAGACATATTGATATGATATAGAATTCTTTGCCAGAAAAGTAAACTTGAAATAAACATGCTTTAGATGATAGTAATTGGTAACATACAAAAACATTTTCTAAAACCATTATCTTACTGAAATATGAAAATGACTGAAAATTAACTCTGAAAATACCATACCTTTACATGAACTTAAGTATTTCATAAATATCAGATATTCTGCACGAGTACAAAAACAATCCAATATTCACCAAATGATAATAAGTTTAAAACCAGAAGCAACAAAAAGCATGTATTGCTCACCTGGCATAATATTGACTATGAAGCCATAATGTAAAATGTTGGTTAACTAGAACATTGAAAACCATATATGATTTGAAAGTGTTCATTAAACATTTATGAACCAAATATTGGCTTTTTATATATGATGAACGACATGAGATGAGTGATGGCAATGGGTCACACTGGCCCTTTGGAGTCAGGTAACTTCATGAACAAATTCCAAATGAGAAACAATGAAAAAACAAAATTTTTATGAATTTCAAATAAACACAATAAATATTTCTCACAACAACAAATGCACAAACAGGTTTGATCTGGTTATACAAAATGGTGTTAAGTGAAAACAAAAGCAAAGCAGTAATTGTTACCCCGTCCTCGTAAACTTGAGACTGTCAGAAAAACAAATATTGTGTTAGTAAGGATTTTAAAAATATATTCCTAATCTATTCCTCAAGATTCCATTAATATAAGCATTAGATTTCTATTTGATATCTTCATGCTTTTCTATGCTTACTGGTATTAAAACCAAGCATTCCTACTTTATTTTCAAAATTCATTAGAACATCTAATTTCTTCAATTTTTCTGAATTCTAGTTTTCAAAAACATAGTAGTTGAAATGTTATTTATTTCTTACATTAAGACTTATACATTTTTCTTATCCAAACAGATTAACCTTTCTTATACATAAGCACTACTGAAAAAGCATTAATTTCAGTAAGTAAGAAAAAAGTCAATCCTCTTTAAATTTTGTAAGTTAGAAATTTTCAATATCAAAAGCTACTGATTTTGTGAAGAAAAATATTTACCGAAACATTAGATATTAATCCTGTAATTATACATAACATGCTTTAAGCGAGTCGTGCAGTTAATATCAATGCTCCTACTTCTATTTTAAGAAATGATGCAACCTTTTCATTTCTTCTACCATATGAAATGCAGCATTCATTTTTTAATATGTAGTAATTGTTGCATGATTATTATCAGTTTATGTGCATTTGCACTCAAAAAGCGTAAATATCATAGAAATATTTTATCAAATTTTATCTAATTTATAAAATCACCCATCTTTTATCAATTTTACCAAATAATGTTTTTCAGTGCAGTAAATTTTTTTTTTTTTTTTTTTTTTATCAAATACCAACCCTGTTGTCCAACATTTTTAACATCAAATTTTCTGTATACTCTTTCTGACTGTTAAAACTGTCTCTTGTCTGAAATTAAAAGATTCAAAAACTTCATATTGTATTGTGTTTTCAACTTTTACACAAATTGACAATGGTTTTAACTGAACTATTTACTGGCTTTGTACTTTTATTTAAATGACGATACTAATTTTACTAGCAATATTGTAGCAGAGCCAGTGACTTTATTCACCCAATGATCAAATCATAGACTGTCAATAGTTATAAACTAGGCATGACCTGCAGGAACTACTGTGAAATATTGTACTTTAGTGTGCTTAAGTCTAAAAGCATATCAATGCAAAGTATCAGTGCCCAACTGTTCAATGTCAAATGTAACTATCATCATATCTAGCCAATACTAATTGTATGAAATCATATCATGCACCATGCTTTATTTCATGTACTTTGCCCTCTTTTAATTCACATCCAACCAACAGAACTATTCCTTTTCATTAATCATATATATCAAGCGTAGATATATTTTGGTTTCTGTTGTTTGATTGTTGTCTTATTGAGGTTTACATGATGATCTCCATTGGTTTACAGTGAGGAACCTCATCAATCTTTGCCCTAAGCTATATCTAGTAAGGTGTTGATGGTAGATCTTTTAAACTAACTGCTAGACTTATTTCTATAATTAATTAACAACTTAACATACTAAATAAACCCTAATGTGTTAACCAATAGATGTTTTTGTTAATTTTTTTTAATTTTTTGGTTGCTTTCTTATGGACATTTACCCAAAATATCCAAGTCTCAAATATTCAGAGTAACCTTTTAAAGCCCAGGAATCATTAGCTTATAAATAAGATCCTGGAAATAACCGTTTATCTAATTCATGCTTGCTCATATGTGGTTTATAGATCAGTGATATTGTTGGCTTTTTTCAAAACTACCTCTACCCTTTTTTATTGGGAAAATATGCGTAATTTTTATCAAATTGGGAAATTTAGAATACACTGAATTTGACTGAAACTTCAATTTACAGACCCCCTTTCACGAGTCAAACCCTGCTTTGAAATAAGACCCCTTTTTGTCAGTGATGATACATAAATAGACCCTCAAATCTGCACATATAGTCATTTCAGGCAAGAAAAATGTATAAATGAGTGTTTTTCAGTTTGTATTCATGCACAATTACTACTGAGACTGCACTGTTTGTGAAAAAAGTTGTCTTTTTGGGAATAATTTTAAGCCATTTTTTTTCAAATAGGGATTCTTCTCCAGGGGAAAAAGTCTTTATTCTCCACTAATTTTAGGCAAACAATATCACTGTAGATGCTTCTTAAAATGCATTTTCATAGTCTCATTTCTACTTGTACACCTTCTATACTTTACCTTCTGTAATGTTTTTTGTAGATTTTGTGAGTAGTCTTTCAGTTCTATGTTAAATTCATAACCTACAAAGACAATACAAACACACATCCTATCATTAGTAGAAAATATAGTGAAGTGTCTAGTTTAAACAAACTGGAACTTTTCAAAAATCCAGTTTTTAGTGATATCAAATTTAAAACACATGCATTTCCGATTGGTGTGTTAATTATACATACAAAAAAATAAATCAAGTGACAAAAAGTCATAATACAAAGTAAACAATGTGTACCAATAATAAGATAACAACCTCATGTTTTTTTACATTTCAATACTTGATGGTAGATGGCAAAACAGTTGCTTTACCCTATAAAATTTGTTTGGAAGACATGGCAAAACAGTTGCTTTACCCTATAAAATGGTCAAGTATAGCATCAATTCTTTGTCAGGGTGAGTATTCTTTTCTAAATTAATATATGATGATTCATTCTTTGATTTGAATTTATTATCCCACCATTATTTATTTTTAGTGAATAGTTTTCCAAGTTTATAAAGTAACTTTGTTAAATTGTACCCTCTGTAAATAAAGCATTCATAAATTCAAACCACTTTCAATTTTATGTGATTTGGTGAATGTGTTTTATTTCGACATGGTAGTTAACTGGAGACCTCAGATAACTAGCTCACATTTAAGACTGAAATGTCTTACCAAATGTACTTTTTATTCATTCTCATGATAGAAAAAAAACACAGAAGTGATATTACAATATACATTGGATATTAATAAAAAAAAAATCAGAGTTGTCTTTCTTCCAATTAGAAGTCATTTGATACTCTTTAGTAAATTGGTGACATTTTTTAAACACACTGTTATATGAAATTTGGGTTATGTAACAATTTCAAAAATGCACACTTTTAAAAAAAGCTTTAATGTTTCAAAGATGTCTTTACTATCATTATGAGTGGAAAAATATCCAACCAACTGCTAAATGGTAATATTTTATTTTGTATTTTCGAATTATGTCATAAGATTGAGGATATAATAACAGTATTCCCTTGTAGTACATTGTACTTACATGCAGATTAATGTAAACTCACCTTGGTGGTAAAATGTAAATAAACTGTACATAAAGGCTAATATCTGAAAAAAACAAATACAAATTTAAATTTAAAAGAAACATGTCACACAGAAAAACAAAGTGATATAATATTTGTTACATAGTATCACCAAACAGCATTGGTTATTTAAAAAACCTTGGTTGCAGATGTATATATATACTGCTTCTTATGAATAATTTCAAATTCAGAATGAATTGAATTCTGCCCAATATATATATTCAAAGGCATACAATAAAAAGTTGTGATTGGCTAACATTGTCCTAAACAATGAAAATTCAACCAATGGCAAGACAATATTTTCATTTTGCAGTATGAAAAAGAAAACAATTTATAGTCTTCATATCTGAAAATCTGAAATGGCAAAGTTCCCAGCCAACTGATTATAGAAAATGATAAAATTTCAAACAAGGCTTTCTAATAATTGAAAGTAAATCTGCATGAAATCTCGTTTACTTAAGTTTCTAGCATATCATATCTATCCTTTAAATGTAAGGCTTAAGCTATCCAACTGTCTACTTTCCTAACACTGCAATCTACCCTCACCAAAATATTCATACATATCTGTATATCTACAATCCTTTTTTAATTTGAGTCCTGGACAAAAATGTCCTTGTCTATCTTTAAAATATAGCTAAAGGATGAATGTATGAAGGAACTAAAATAAAGTATTTTTACATTAAGATATTTTGTTTACCATAAACAACAATTTCCAAGTTCTGTCCAAGCAATGAATCTGTTGAATAGGGATAATTATTTTAACAGAGTTCACGAAAAGTGTCAGTCCTCAGGATTTTAAGACCAAAATTTTGTGTAGGACTAACACAATTTTAGTATTTTTCAATAGAATTAATAGTAAGGACCAGTACATTTCCTTCAAGGACCACCAGTAGAAAAAAGATTTTGCGAACTCTGATTTTAAAGTACAAAAGTTATTGAATATAAATGTTTATTCGAGGTTTTACATTTTTCATACTGCTAGCTTTATGACTAATTATCCTGTTGTCAAACTGAATGTTCCAATCATCTTTAGGATGAATATTGCAATGGAAATAAAATAGAATGCATGAAATCTTTCCTTAATTCAAAAATTGTTTATTTACAAAAAAATATATCTAATATTTCTTTTCCTTGACAGCAAATAAACAATAAAGTCAATAAATTACAATAACTGGGAATAACAAGAGGCTGAAGAAAGAACAGTACTTGATTAATTGCAATGAAATTAAATTTAAAATTTTTGATAATTGGAAGAACTTTTCTTCATCCAAAAATTTTGTAGTAACCTTCTAATATATTTTCATATAATAACAAGAACATGCCTCCAGTACACTGATGCCCCATCAGCACTATCATTTTCTATGTTCAGTGGACCCTAAAAATTGGGAAAAATCTCTAATTTGGCATTAAAATTGGAAGGTTCATATCATAGGGAACATGTGTACTAAGTTTCAAGTTGATTCGATATCAACTTCATCAAAAACTACCTCAACCAAAAACTTTAACCTGAAGCGGGACAGACGGACGGATGGATGAACAGACGCACAGACCAGAAAACATACTGCCCATAAATGGGGCATAAAAATGGGGCATACAAATATTGGTGACTTACTGTTTCAATAAAATCAAATTTCTTTCTTTCCTGTACTTCTTGAACCTTGAGTACATATTTCATGGACGCTTCTCTGAAGCCACGGATCTCTAAATCTAACTGTGCATCAGCCTGTCAATAAAGAATATAATCATGCATCTCTTCACTAAACAGGAGTTATACAATATCTGTCACTATTTTATAAACAAAGTGTAACTATATCAAGGTTCCTCCATAATTTGGTGAGACATGGTGGATAATAAAAGTGCACTTAGAATTGTGATGTTTTACCTGATCAATCAAGGTGTATGAGCGCATAATGAGACCATAGAATTGTGAAGACATCTGAAGACACCCACATAGCTCCCCCCCCCCCCCACCCCCCCTCACAAAAAAAAGACAAAAAATAGTTATCTGAGCTGCATCTTAAACTACCTAAATTTTGATATTTTGATTTTAAAATGTACTTATAATGCACTTGACGCACACACTTTCACAAATCACATGACATACACCTGAAGGTATCATCAATATATTAAATACCACAGGGCAAAGTTAAAAGATGTCAAATTTCTAGTCCAGACAAGCTTCTAAAAAAATATAAACATGTTAATAACCTCAAATTTGTTTCCTTCTAGTTAAAGCACATTGTCAACAACTTTTAACTTGGGAAGTACCATGTTAAAAAGAGCATGTCCACAAAGAATTTTTTTAAAGTAAGCAGATACATGCTGTTGTTAGCATAGGGATGCCATAGTCTTAGTTACTTCACACATGAATTTCTTGAAATGACAACTGTAGTAAACCTGTTTTGATCTCTGAAAGGGTAATTTTGATATGAAATAAGTAATTTTCAGTCTGTAATTATAAAAAAGAAGATGTGGTATGATTGCCAATGAGACAACTCTCCACAAGAGACCAAATGACACAGAAATAAACAGCTATAGGTCACTGTACGGCCTTCAACAATGAGCAAAGCCCTTGCATTATAGTCAGCTATAAAAGGCCCTGATATGACAGTGTAAAACAAATTCAAACGAGAAAACTAACAGCCTGATTTCAATTTTCAGACTAATTCACAGTTGTAAATTCATTACTTTTTGGATAATTTGCTTGAAGTCCATACAGATCTGTTTATTCTATGTTTAGACTATAAAGTAGTTGTTATTTACAGGAACACATTAACAACATAGTGAGTTGACCGAAAAGCTACTGAACATGCACGTGTTTGAGCAAAACATTTTGATAAGAATTATTTCTGGATGACTTGTATCTAGAGTTTTCATTGAGTTTACCTCTTGCAATGTGTTATCATTCATTTTGGCTTTAAGGTTCAGATATCTTTCTAATGACTGACAAATCTTTGCTGTGTTTTTATCAAACTGTCTTTTCTCATCCTGCAAAAGAAAAACAATGTAAAGGATCTTTAGGTGTTAGACCAAAGTACTTATATAACACATGTTTTAATTTTGTATGTTTATATTTAATTAATACTAAGTATTATTTGTAGTCATATACAATGAAAAAAGGTAGCTTTTGTTCACTAATAATATTTGACAAATGCAAATATTAAAATTTTCTAAATTCATAATGATTTTTTATGCATATCTTTGCAGTCTGCTATCTTTGGGGAATCTTAATTATGTTGAATTAAAATTGTAACAAAAAATAATGTTCTGATAATGTAACATAGTCTATTATATAAAACATTACCTACAAAGTCCTAAATGAGATTATATATTCAATGCAGTTTTCATTATTTTTGGAAGAAAATCATTATGCTTACGTAAAAACTTAGTTTTTTTTCTTTTACTAATTAACTTTGCATGCACCACAAGAAATTTGCTGGCAGTTGATCAAATACTTCAATTAGCACCTCAATTACCAATAGTTTTTATTTACTTTATGCAAAACATAACATTGTTTACCCTATTGGTGCTTTTTATATCAGAACACAACTAGATATTTTAACTGTAATTAGGCCAAAAATTGTGTATCTCTGTTTCCTGC
Source organism: Mytilus edulis (assembly GCF_963676685.1). Lineage (NCBI taxonomy): Eukaryota > Metazoa > Mollusca > Bivalvia > Mytilida > Mytilidae > Mytilus > Mytilus edulis. Next base: position 29,738,963 of record NC_092351.1, on the reverse strand, counting down.
CTACGTATACATAAATTAATTTTCATTTAATGGACATCTTTAAAGTTCAGATATTTGTGGTTAAATTCAAAACATTTCCCAATATATTCAATGCAGTTTTTAAATTATTTTACCTGTCCACCGCCCCCTTTTTTGTAACGGGAGACAGGAAACACAAATATTTGTTTTGGCCTTATCATGTAATTATTGTAATCAACAAACCTTAATTGAGTTAATTTGTTGTTTTCTAAATGCCTCTAAAGCAGTAAAATGTTCTTGTGCTTGCTGCAACTGTAAAAACAAATAGAAATTGTTATTCATCAAGTGATTAGGACATCAAATACCTGGCAGAGATGAGCCAAGAAAATAATTTACAAACATAGTTTTTATTAACCAGGTTGAACATACAACATGTACAATATCAATCATAATTTAAGCTTAAACATGTTAAAAATTATAGATTTTTAGATTTGTCAGTATTAAATATGATCAGATTTATATTTCTGTATTATTTGATGCAAATTTGTTTTTCCTATTTTTTCTTCATTTCTACTCTGTTTACAATGGTTTACTTAAAAAATTAAAAGTGGACACAAGGTGAATATATTCCTTGTCATGTGACAGTTTAGTTAATATAACTAATCTCCAATAATGAATTCATTTTGCTAACATTAACAGATCTCTCTTAGATTTTAAAAACATTAGATATAAAAAAAAAATCTATTTCATGTCAACATTGAGAGCCATGGTGTAGTGGTTAGTGCATCGGACTACTAACACATAGGTTGCTGGTTCGATCCCCTGGGAGAAAAATTTCAGGGACTTAATTTTCGGCTCTCCCTCAACACCGTTTGTGAGTATGGTCTTGAAGAAACAATGATAGTCCATCGACAGGGAACAATTAAAGGCTGACCTGTGTTAAGAGAGAACCATATCCCTTGCATGTTAAAGACACCCTTGTAGAATTAGAAAAAGAGCAGGCTAATGCTGCTACAAAGTAAAACTCGCCCCAGCAAAGTGGAAAGGGATTAATATAAGTTGCAATAACTTGTTTCCCAATCCACTATAAATAAATATGTTTAAACTTATTCTAAGCTTCAGTGCTAATTTGACTTCTGAAAATGAATTGTCTTTCTCGAAAAATTAAACTATTGAAGATAATTCATATCTATACTATTCATGATTATCCTTAGAGCGTTAATGAAATGTAAAATGTATTGGAAATCTCAACTGTTAATAGTAAGGATATATATAAATACCATTCTTTCCCGCTCCTCTTCAACATTTGCTATCAGTGTACCAAACTCTGAGAGTGAGCCAGCTGGAAAGAAAGAATTTTACAAATTTTGAAAGTGAGTACACGTGTATTCTATAAAACATATATTCGCCTTTAGTACTGAATGTAATATAAACTTTTATTAATTTTTGGGTCAATTCTAGTTTAATTCAAACCTGTCTAACGTTTCTATCCAATGCCTGTAAATTTCAAGTTAAATATAACCCGAATAATGTCAGTTGTTACATTCTGCTGACCTCTGACTAATCTCAGATTGCTACATAGTCTTTAGGCCACTAGAGGGTGTAGAATTATTAGAGTTGAGTTAAAGATCATCATCATGGCAATAAGATATCTTTCATACAAAATGTTGGTACGATGCTGTAAAGTTTTCCTGTTGTTGTTTTTTTTTGGAAATTATGATGTCAATAATTTTTGCCAATCTAATGAGGCATTAAAATAAGGTAAAGCTAACCTAGATTTGACCTAGACCCTAGCTTCCTAAAGGAGTATTATGTATTTCAGACATCAGTCCAAGAAAAATTATTTTTCATTCAATGGGCATTTTGACTGAAATGAACATCAATTGTGTTGGACTTTCCCTCAAGGGAAAAGCATGCAGAATTTGAATTTAAAACTGAAAAAAAAACCACAGTTTTAAAATGACATATTCTACATAAAAAGGTATATATGACACATACAACATCAAAGAAAAGGACAAAACTAAAATAAAGTTTGTTTAAATGTAGGTGCTTTAATTGAAAGGAAACTTGATACTTCAATGAACTATTTTAAAGTGTAAGCAAGGGGGTCAAGATCATAAAATTTTACAATAGCCTTACATATCTTCAGGAAATATTTGTTGGAATATTACATCCTATTTCTACAAATCCTTACAACAGTTTAATTGCTTTGGGAATAAATCATATAATGTATTAACTGAAAATGAGTGACCTCTGACAAGTAACCAGTAAATTCTTAGACTGCAGCTTCAATGTACCAGGAGAAAACAAGCAATAGACATTAGACATGCACCTTTTTTATGCTCTAAAATGTACATAGGACAGTGGAGGGGCATCATTATTTTTAGGTCTGGACGTCCTTTTAATTCATATGTCTGTCCTGCTTCAAGTTTAAGTTGTCGTTCAAGGTATTTTTTGATGCAGTTGGAGTCTATAATCAACTTAGTACACATGCTCACTATGGTATGGTCTTTCTCATTTAATTCCAAATTAGAGTTTTGACCCAAATTTCATAGTCTACTGAACATATAAAATGATAGTGTGAGTAGGGCATCAGTGTACTTTGGAAACATTCTTGTTTCCACTGATTTACATGATGTATATGACATTATGACATTTAATTTATAGCTATTTGCTTATTTTATCCAATATTTCTATCAACTTAAAACTTAGTACACATGTTCCCTATGATATCATCTTTCTAATTTTAATGTCGAATTAGAGTTTTTACCCCAATTTTACGGTCCACTAAACATAGAAAATGATAGTGCAAGTGGGGCATCCATGTACTATGGATACATTCTTGTTCTGTTTAAGACATATTCTACACTTTTATTTGGTTTCACTTCTAAGTTTATTTAATGTTATAGTGTGTATCTTTTTTCAGTGTTACCTTAAGTCATATAACATTAAATAAACTCAAGCAATGAAACCAACTGTATATAGACCCTCACTTGTTATATTTCACTTTTAAACAGGATTTTCAACTTCCCTTTTACAATTAGTTTGTAATATATACGATTCATTGTCACATGTCAGTAGTTATATTTGATACTGTATCAAAGGAAAAGAAAATATCTCTTACTTTTAAGTTGTAAAATTTATTTTTTCTTATAACTTGTAATGTATACATAAATTTATTAGCAAATATAACCTGAGAATTTCAGCCACAATTATTATTTTTCATTTCATATTAAAAGGCATTATAAGTTTTACTATAGCAAGAAAAGTAGAGAGAGGCCTGACAAGACAGGTTTTCTCTTAGAAGAGGTGACCTTTAAAGAACACATTAAAAGCACTTTTAAAATTTAACCATCAGTTTTGAAATAAATACATGAAATAAATGTGGTAAAAATCTCACAAATAAGAGATATGTATATATCAAGATTTTACAACCAAATATCATGTCAATTGTTCAACTTGTTAATTGGCCAGAAAATGTGTGACGCAAATTGGAAATTTCACAATATCCTGAATATCATTAAAAAGTGCACTTAAACTCTTACCAAGAAATTTACTGATTACTATTAGCATAGCTGTCTGAAATATCTTACCAATTCTAGCTTCATCATCTGTTAATTTTTCTCCTATACATTCAAATTTAAAGTCCTTTAATTTCTGTGCAAAGCCTTTACATGCTTTTCCTAAGTCTGAAAATATAAAAAGAAAATGTGTACAATTGTCAAGCAAAGTGTATTTTAGGTTTGATAGCAATAATAATTATAAGGTCATGTTTTACATTGACAATAATGACTATACACATGCATACATGTACATGTATGCCTAATGGAAGTTTACATACAATGTACATATATGTATAGGAAACAAACATTCAATTATTCAATAAACTTTCTATAGGGACTTGAAAGCAGAGTTTCAGGACCAAGAAAAAAGCATTAATCCCCAGTAAATGTAATATGCAATCTAGTACTTAGTACCAGTAAGTCACTGATGATTAAGAATAACAGTTACACCATATACAAATCATTTTATAACTTAATAAAATTATATTTAATTTGCATCATCCTGTGATCAGTACCGCTAGCTATAATAATCTGGTTACAGTACTAAATTGCTTTGTAACATTATCATTATAATCATTGATGTCCATATTGTGATAGTGGCAATAATATTTTGAATCTTAAACAAAATTTACAATAATATCAGAAACAATTTATTTCTGTGTTTATAAACCATGTAAACTGTGGCATTGTTGTCGGAAATTATGAAAATAAAATACATGTAAATTGTTTGCCAAAAAAACTACCTGAGTATATCATTTCATCATGAAAATCTTAACAATACAAAAGATTGAACTGCTGACCCTTCTAGGGCACCTGAGGTCATCCCCAGACTTTTTAATAAATTTCTCGTGTTTTATGAGAACTGTTTTGTCTGATCATGCTGATCATTATTTATTTTGGCAGTACTGTTGGCTGACTTTATTTGACCTATTCAATGCTTTAAAAGTACTCCAATGGTACAATATACCCCCCTTTTTTAAAGCATTAATTTGATTTAAATTTTTTTACACCATTTCATCTAATTTTCCACCTTCAATTTTTGGGAACTGACTTTTTTATCATGTTTTAATTAAGGGGTCTTAAATGTTACAAACTTAGAAGACTTGATACAAATAGCAAGTACTGTACATGTATATTTATCCAAATGGAAGGATTACACATTTAACATTGTGTGTGTCATGTCAACCAAGGTATATGCAACCCTACAACCCTCCCCCTTTTTCAAATTATTCAAACTACATTAAGACATTGTTTCTTAATAATCAGTCACATATCACAAAATAAGCTCTATATAACTTCCACATGATATTTTTGTGTGTCAATGACATAGATATTGATATTAACCATCATCTACTCAATTACTTATATCTCCCGAGTATAAACAAACAAAGGGAAGTATATCTCACATGACTTTAATATTAACTTCCTACCAAACCAATCATACTAATTGATTATTCAATGAAATATATATAGTCATCTACTTGTACTTTATACCTACACATCTTGTAAACTCATTATTCTGCTAAAAAAAATATAGGTTTATGTATAATATAATACATAATGGCTACACCTACTGAAAGACCAGAAGTAAACACAGTACATATACACCTTAATGAAGTCTGCAAAATGATGAATAATTTCATCATTTTAAAGTGCATTTATATAAATAAATTTGCAACATTAAAAGTCAAATAGGTTCACAATTATATTTTTGTGAACATTGTTTTATAAAGCATTATTATGTACAGGTATAAACACTATCCTACTAATAGAAATCAGTTTTATGTAATTAAAAGGGGCTTTCACATTATTTAAGAATGCTAATGATACTGAATTGTTGGTAGCTAGGGAAGGATTGAATAGAAATTGACAATCCCTTCTTCTGAGGTCACAATTGGCATAAATTCACTTAGTGTGTACAACTAAAATATGTTCTTGGTTGGGGTTTTTTAATTCCACAAGCTATATTGTCACACTAATTACAGCCGCAGGTCCAGAACTTTTTATAAGACTGACTGACTGTCTTATGAGCGGACTCACTACAGCCATGCTTCAGTAATTCCCTATACATGTATAATCAAACAAATTTTTTTCCACAAAAAGGGGGGAGATGGGGCCCAGATCCACCTATGCTGCATGTATATCTGATACAGAACTTTATTGTATCTGACATGTCCAAATCTGTGTGTGGCATGCAATTTCAGCCCAATGATAGGAACGGTGAATGCATGGTATTATACATCTTTATTTGATAAGTGAATCTTCTTCATATTCACTATAATTTTCCTTGAGTGGGAAAAAAAAGAAAACACTTGACTTAATACCAGAGATCAATTACATTACATAAAGTATGGCAAGCAGTTCTCCAGTTTCAAAGGAGTAGCTTACTGTTTACAAGTTACATAAATCTATTACAGACTGAGAGAAGCACATCAAACATGAAGGTTATAGCCTGGTTATTCAATTAATCAGTTCTCCTTTTGTTAATGGGCGTATATACACATTTTATGTTTTTTTCCTTTAGATTCTGCCTCATTTCAATCCTGCTAACTTAAACTTTCTACTTATTAATTATTTTTTTTTAACAATTTTCCATCATAACTGATGCCATTATATTGTAGAAATTCTTGGCAATTACTGTAACACAGTTTCAGAAAATCTTTCAAGTACCCAACTCAAGACAACGGAATAAACTTTCTTCTTAGTAAATTATATATATAATAAGTAAATATATATAGCTAGTTGCTTTATAATAGTTCAACAGATGTGAAATTCATCTGTTTGTATACAATGTAGGAAAAGGGAGTTTATACCAAAGTTAACTCATTACTGGTTGACATGTATGTCAAAATTTTAATATTCAATATTCAATGTCAGATTCAAGTCTTGGTACTGGTTTGTGCCATCTACATGTACATGTACATCTGTGTACATGTAGTTTTCTAAGTAAACTTATGAGTTATGATATATTAATAAATTGCACATTGATGTACAAATGTAATATATTGACTGTTAACTTCCTGTTCAAGTAATACAATTTTATTTTTCAAGGTAAACTATAGGTAGCAATGTACCAAATAAAATTACATGGGCGCAGCCATTTTATGAAGGGAACATGACATAGAGATAAAAATAGATGGCTCTCTGTGATTGGTTGTTATATCTTTTATATATTTTTCTTCTGGAAAGCATTATGAATGAAGTTTGATGCAAGCACAAATTTGTCCTTAAATGTATAGTATGAAGGGCCGGAAATAATTTTTTATGTTGCTCAAAATTAGGGAAATTTTTCTGCGAAATCGTCAGGTAACTGGTATCGTGAAAAACCCCAAAATTCACCAAGAAAAGCCATGGGACCATATATATTTGAGTGCGGTAAAATCGCAAATAGATATCGCGCTTCAATTAGACAACAGCAGTTTTTCCATAATTAGTTTATTAAAAGCGCCTTTTAAGGAGATAATTGCTAAAAATAGCATTGCCGGCAATGGGGCCACCATTTAGTACTTTATATCCTATAATTGTGAGCTGTGGCTTAAACAAAGATTATGTTCATGATGTTAAGAAAGATGTCTTTTTCCTGTTTAAGTTGTTCAGTTTTTTATGCTCCTAAATATTTTGCTGTAAAAAAAAGACACCTTCAGGATGTTCAGTACTGGCATACACTTTAACTGTAAAATGTTCAATCATGTTAATTGTACTGAGAATCAAAAGACTTCTAATATAAGTCTTACAATATTCATGATAGTTCATAATAAATTAGAGGTCTTTATTAGTTTAAAGATTATGTCACAATGGATTGAGAAAACATAGACTTATAGACTCGGTCCAGAGAGAATTTGTGACATCCTCACATTTTCTTCAGTAGCTCGTTTTTTTTTTATGAAGACCGACTACATACATGAATGTCATGAATGTTGTCAGAGTCGGATTTTGAGGAAAAATTTGATTATTTAGGGATTAACTGAAGATGATTACTGAAGTGGGCCCCCTCTTAAGCAGCAAGTGGGCCCCCACTTATGAAAAAATCTGGATCTGCCACTAATTGACTACTTTAAAGGTCCATTCATATATATATATCAATTCCTTACTGTTTCAAAAGTCTTTTATTTTTATATCTGTATGTCAAGGCCATGAAAAGCAAGATATATAATGTTACCCTTTCTAGAGTACATAAGACAGTAGAGTGCAAGTTGTGCAAATCACTATTAACATGCTATACATGTTTAACACTGTTTAAGGTAGAAGTCAAATTTCTAAATGGGTCCAATATCGAAAACTTCTAAAATATACTTGTCTTAATCATACAATTGTATGTGTTAATGACATTATAATAAGATAAGAACTTAATATGATAGAAATGGACAGAACAACTGCATATAGTATCTAAACAAATAAACACTTCTGACGCAGACAGTTAGATCTTAAGTAAATTGAATTAAGTAAATAATAGTTTATTCTTAACTGCACATACATCTGTACAAGTCAATTAGAAATGAATTCTGCTGAACAAATGCCCTGTAGAAAGAATTATGGCTGACAGATATAGAAATGTGTAGGTAATTGACTTATCAACTTACTAGCAGTTTAACAAATAGGTAACTCTTATGCAGCTTAATACCTGATAATGACTCCAGCTAATACATGTTCCAAGCGGCTATTTACATTCTATATATATATGTAATTAAAAAGACATGATAAAAAAAACTTTTGGTACAGGTTTTATTGACATGTGCCTAATAACAAAATGTATAACAAAGCACATATGTTAACATGGTATAACTTATAATAATCAATCAATCAATCAACATGAACATGTACAATCCCAGTGTTTTTGTTAACTTGTTAATACAGGTGTGTACATGTACATGTATACTGGAGACACCATTTTCTAAGGTGCAATCAACAGTTTTTTTCAAAGACCTCATATTTTGAAGTACCATGCATTAAAGTGACCCTTAGTGGTGGACTGATATATAAAGATACTTGTATGAAACTAGATATCACTGGAATCAGAATGTTCTCTAATTTATAATGAAATAAAAATAAAGTGTACTTTTAATATATTAAAACAAGAGGCTCTCAAGAGCCTGAATCGCTCACCTGGTAAACAATGCCTTATTGAACATATTGAACCATGCCAGGCAAACATGTACAGCTAACAATTCTTCAATATTACAAATATATATGACTTACTGTTTATAAATAAAGAAAATGAGACCAAAACACAAAAACCCTATGTTCTATTTAAAGTAAGGGCGGCCATGTTTTTTGACGGATCAAAAATCGAAGCACACACTTTGTGCAGGATAATCTAAGGAACTATCATGCTAAGTTTCATCCAAATCCATTCAGTAGTTTCAGAGGAGAAGATTTTTTAAAGTTAGCAAATATGATGTACAAATTGTGAAAAATTGTCATTAATGGACATTTACCCCTTAAGGGGTCAATTGACAATTTTGGTCGTATTAACCTTTTTGTAGATCTTACTTTGCTGATCATTTTTGCTGTTTACTGTTTATCTTCATCTATAATAATATTCAAGATAATGACCAAAAACTGCAAAATTTCCTTAAAATTACCAATTAAGTGGCAGCAACCCAACAATGATTTGTTTGATTCATCTGAAAATTTCTAGGCTGATAGATCTTGACCTAATGAACATTTTTACCCCATGTCAGATTTGCTCTAAATGCTTCCGTTTTTGAGATATAAGCCAAAAACTGCATTTGACCCCTATGTTCTATTTTAAGTAACGGCGGCCATGTTTTTTGACGGATCAAAAATCGAAGCACACACTTTGTGCAGGATAATCTAAGGAACAATCATTTTAAGTTTCATTCAAATCCATTCAGTAGTTTCAGAGGAGAAGATGTTTGAAAAATTGTTAACGACGACAGACGACGACAACGACGGACGCCAAGTGATGAGAAAAGCTCACATGGCCTTTTAGGCCAGGTGAGCTAAAAATTCCATCCAAAGACCATGGGGGAAAAAATGCCTAATCTGACCATAGAAAACCTGAAATCAGATCATGTGCATACCCATGAAGACATGATACATGCACATTTTACATACAATGTAATCAAAACTGTATGAAATTTAGAGGGCCTTTCAAGAAAAATCTTGTCTCAGGGTATGGTCTCCTGCTCTGAAAAGAACTAGTGGCTGCAAATAAGTTTTCAATTTTACTGCCAAAAAAACAGGATGTTTACAGTGTTGTCTCCCCTCAAAACATGGGTTATTTAAACTTTAATATACAGTGCCTCCCCGTGCTTAAGGTTTATGCTCTTATATTATACTAGATTATGGAGTGTGTGTCCGAGCGAGAACTTCTCTATGTTCATTACTTTAGTAATATCTATCAAAAAGTAGTATTTTAATATTCAGCCCCATTCATCTATTTAGTCAGACGTCAGTCGCTACCTTGATATACCCTATCTTTTGTTAAATTTGTCGGGTAACTTATGACAATAAGCATTTGACGTCTTGAGCCGAACAGTTTTATCATTTTTACACAATTTAATCTACTGTGTGATGGTTCATATTCTGGACGCCAGTCTTTGCTCCTTTGTAATAAATCTACATACCAAAAAACAAATATGAAGCTTAGAAATGGAAAAATATTAAATACTAAACTCGTTCAAAGGGTATCTACACGTCTCAATCTTCAGAATCGCTTATCTAAAAATACTACAATAGCTAACGTTTTTAACAATAAAAATCGTGGTTACCCTTCTATCGATAAGTGTCATGCCAAAAAATGACTTACGTGTCCCCGTCTTTCCACCAACAATACAGTAAGGTCCACATTTAATGGTCGCACATTTTCTCTAAATTTTGAAACTGATATTACTTGAAAAACAAACAGTATTATTTATTTACTCACATGAAACAAACCGGGATGCGGTATTCAGTACGTAGGTGAAACTGGGCGATATTTATCTAAACGCACGCAAGAACACCTGTATCGTTTTAAAAGACCCAATAAATTCAAAAGTATCATTTATCAACATCTTAAGAAGCACAGTCATCCTATTAAATATTTAACAGTTCAACCTTTAGAAGTAGTAAATAAGCAGCCTGGTGAATCTCATTCCAAGTTTGTACGATCACGAAAAATAAATGAATTAAATTGGATTAAAAAATTACAGACAGTCTACCCTCTCGGTCTTAATGATAATATCATGGGAATTGGCAATATATCAAGAACCGATTCTGTTAACATTTTGGATATAGTTTCTAAAACTGTTCGTAAAAATCGTTCTCATGGACGCAGAAAAAATCGGAATCAAAGAAAATTTCGGACCAACCATACAAATATTTCGGACCTAATTTCCATTTCAAAAAACAACGGCAGACATTATCTGTTAACCAAGCTTTGTTCTTTACCTATAAATAAATTAAATAAAATTTTAGAGGATTGCAACACAATTTCATATTACAGTCCTAAGTATGAAATTGTCCAAATTATAATGGCATATTGTTATTCTAAACTGTTTCCAAAAATTGATCGCCCTGAAGATCATAAAAAACATTTTATTAAAATAAAGTATGTCAATAAAGGTTTTGATTTTGTAAATATATTGCCGGTATTTTTAACGACCATTCTGTTAAAGACCAAATTCCTGGATATTTTGATAATACTGAACTCCCTCTCATTTGTTATATTTACAAGAAATCTACCCGAAAATATGTGTTTAATTATAGCCAATTGTGTAAAGATGTAAATATCACTGAAAATACACCTATGTCGTGTAATTGCAGTAATTCAGAATACACCTATGGACCAATTTCCCATGTTATAACAGGAGACCTTAACATCGTTCGCGACCGAGAGTTAAAATCATTCCTCAGTAAAGGACCTAAATATCGTCCCCCGTCAACTATTAACTGGAATGAGTGTCGTAATATCATCAACGACTCACTCCGCGCCTACTGTTTGAAATGGGTAAAACGGGAAAAAGCTGACAAAAAATCTTTGGACTCTTTTTTTAATTCAGTAATGAAGATAGTTGATATTCGAATACAACATTTTAAAGAACATTTTACCCTCAACAAAAACTATAAAAACCCTATTTCGCGTATCAAAAATAAACTAACAGAACTAGCCAAGGAATTTGTTTTTGTCCCGGCTGATAAAGCTGCGAATAATATCATTATTGTTTGACGTAAATTTTATATAGAGGTTCTGCAAAAGGAAATCACGAATTCACCAACATTCCAACTGACTTCATTTTCAGAAAACGACATCTGTAACAAACATAAACTTTTAGCTACTTCTTTACAAGCAGAACCAAACACAATGAAAGTCCCAAGTATGTACTGGCTTCCGAAGCTGCACAAAAAACCTTACAAATATAGATTTATTTCATCTTCCAGCCATTGTTCAACTACTAAATTGTCTGTTTTACTTACTAGTACACTTGGTACAATAAAAAACCTGATAATAAATTGTTCAAATAAGGCCTTTGAAAATAGTGGAATTAATTACTTTTGGAGTGTCAAAAACTCGTTGGAAGTACTTGATAAATTGCATGCATATATTGGTGATTTTGAATCTGTTCAAAGTTTTGATTTTTCTACCCTATATACCACTTTGCCTCATATTCTTATTAAGAATAAATTCACATCCCTAATTAACTGGGCATTTAAAAAGTCGGAATGCGAGTACATATGTTCAAACTCTTTTAGATCATTTTTTAGTAGCAATAAACAAAAGAACTATGTCAATTGGACATGCTTTGATACTATTTATGCACTTGAATTTTTACTTGATAACATTTTTGTTCGCTTTGGAGATTCCGTATATCGTCAAGTTATTGGAATTCCAATGGGGACTAACTGTGCACCACTTATTGCGGACCTGTTTTTGTATTGTTATGAGTTACAATTTATGACTAAAATTAGCAAAGACCCATCAACATGATCAAAACAACATTTGATACAAAAATTTAACAATACTTTTAGATATTTGGATGATATATTGGCTCTAAATAATGACGACTTCAGTATGTATACTAAATAAATTTATCCTGTAGAACTTACTTTAAATAAAGCTAATGATAACAATGACCACTGCCCTTTCCTCGATCTTGATATCTATATCATAAACGGGAAGCTTAATACAAAAATTTATGATAAAAGAGATGATTTTTCATTTCCTATTGTTAATTATCCATTTTTAGATGGTGACGTTCCCTTGTCACCATCTTATGGTGTTTATATATCTCAACTTGTACGATTCGCTCGTGTATGTAACAATGTATTAGATTTTAGCGAGAGAAATTTATGTATTACTGAAAAATTATTACACCAGGGTTTTCGATATCACAAACTGGTCAAAACATTTACTAAATTTTATCACCGGTATAAGGAAATAATTCGTAAATATAACTCAACATGCAGACATCTTATACGTTCAGGTATTTCACATCCAAAATTTTATGGAAATATTCTTTATAAAGCACAAAAATGTCAGTATTCTCCTCAGAAACTAACAAAACCTTTAAATAGACTTATTAAAAGGGGATATAGTTACGATACTGTTGTCAGGTCATTAAAGATTGCATATTTTGGCTTTAACATTGATTCACTGATAGGGTCTTTGCATCGGAACTAAACACATTTATTTCTAAAAAAACAGTTGTTGGCATGACACGGGTTATGTTCTTCTCATATATTTTATGATAGTATGATACTAAACCCCTAACGGGAGGGATTGTACCTGATATTCATATGATGAAGACATAATCTTTCAATCAGTTTAATTGAGGTCTGGAGCTGGCATGTCAGTTAACTGCTAGTAGTCTGTTGTTATTTATGTATTATTGTCATTTTATTTATTTTCTTTTGTTACATCTTTTGATATCAGACTCGGACTTCTCTTGAACTGAATTTTAATGTGCGTATTGTTATTCTTTTACTTTTCTACATTGGCTAGAGGTATAGGGGGAGGGTTGAGATCTCATAAACATGTTTAACCCCGCCGCAATTTTGCGCCTGTCCCAAGTCAGGAGCCTCTGGCCTTTGTTAGTCTTGTATGATTTTAAATTTTAGTTTCTTGTGTATAATTCGGAGTTTAGTATGACGTCCATTATCACTGTACTATTATGCATATTTTAGGGGCCAGCTGAAGGACACCTACGGGTGCGGGAATTCTCGCTACATTGAAGACCCATTGGTTGCCTTCGGCTGTTGTTTGCTCTATGGTCGGGTGGTTGTCGCTTTGACATATTCACCATTTCCTTTCTCAATTTTATGTATATACTTAATGTCAATAAAAGCTCAATTTTAAATGATTTTTGTGATATTTTCTGTATGAAGAACATTATTAATAAAGCAACATGTTATATAACCTAGCTTTCTTAGGAGTTAATTTGTACCCATTAATTATAAGCAATTAATGGAAATGGAAGTCAGTTTCTGGTTATACTGAAAACAACTTGACAAGCAAGTATTTTTTTAACAGCAGTACATTGTAAATAAATCTTCTTGAGAAAAGGACTGTTCTCATCCAGAGTTTTCCAGACAGAAAATATTTTTTCAGGGATGAGTGAACAGGCCTTTTAATACAAGGACCCTGTCTCTAAGTCCATTACATGTATTTTCATTTATCTGGAAATCTTCTTTTTCTCTAAATCTATATCATTATATTTTAAGTCTACAGACTATTTTAAAATGTCAGTGCTACAATGTATGCTTAATGGGAAACCAGACATTTCTGCCGCAGAGCCACATAGCCTTTGTTCATGTTGTTGTTTTGTCTACATTTTTGTGCTACTTTGGCCATGTACATGAATTAACATTAGATGAAATTTTAAGAAATCCTGATTTTAAGCAAAATTCTACATTGTTCTACATACAATGTAAATGAAACTATTTACAATTTACAGATGCAGTTTCACAAGTTCTAAATGCAACCAAAATATGGTAAAAGCCTGGAAAAAATAAACAATGACGCTTTAAGGAATTAGGGTTTGGAACCTAGTTTAAAAAAAAATAATACTCTGTCGAGTTGAAAGACTAAAAAATTCTTGTTTTGACAAACAATGATTAGATTCAATAACAATTTGATTGGTTTATTATTAGGCCAATTAAAATTAATTGATAGATTTTCATCCCCGCCCGCCCCTCTGAAATCGCCCCGCCCCGAATTTTTTTATTTTATAAAATTTACGATTTCCGGATTTTGTTCATTCCCGTTACCGGTAACCGTTAAAATTTCGTTTCATTCAATGCTTCCTGTTTCAAATTTCGGTTTTGTACCTCGAGTAATCTAACCAAAATGATTAAGTCTACCTTTCCGCTGTTCTATGATGACAACATCATCTTCCGAGAGTAAAGATTGATAACGAGAATGACAATGAAATATTGGTGTTACGAGAAAAACGCTGTTTCCAAGACTGCAAATCGCAGTATGTCACACATTTCTGTGATAAGAAAACTGCTGACTTTTTTTATTTATGCAATGACTTTGTCTCAGGAAATTTAAACTGTAAATGATACCCAAAGCACAAGATTCGTGGAAACCATTGATACAGAAAACATGACTGAATTATAGATATTGAAACACAAGCACGAACTTGTCAGATTTATGACCGTTTATTGAATTTAAAAAGTCGACTAACATACGCATTTTATTTATGCAAGCCCTTTGATTTTACCCATGGCTGTCTTTTTATGTTGACAAATGTCACAATACAGCCAAAAAGACTCATTAAACAACAACTTTTTTTTAATTATTAAGTTCATGTTTTACATGATAATTATATTTTCATCTTGCATATAAAGTACCAACCCTATTATTTTCAACACTCTCTGAGCTTTCATTTTATTCTGTACTCATAATAATTGTGTTGCATACCAATGCATTTGCTTCATTTTATGGTAATACAAACCATTGTTTAGAAACCCAAATACATTTTGTGTAGGTAGTCTAACTGAAGAGAGTATTTCTCACACGTTTTTGTTGTTTAAAAGTTTTTAAAGCCGCAATTAGATATATTTATTTAAGGATTTGAAATATTATGTAAGATTCCTCATACTTGTGTATACATGATACAAGCTTATTATTACACTTGCATATACGAAGAACTCGTCACAAAAGGGTTTCATATGAAATAAAATTTAAAAAATAAAATCCTCCCACCCGCCCCATTATTTTCAAAAATTTGGATGAAAATCTACTAATTAATTTTAGTTGGCCTTAGACATACACCTTTCTAAGGATAGGAAATCCCTTAACCATTGTAGGCATCAAATAGTAATTTACAGCTACCATTATCATCGATTTGGTTAAATTTTACCTAGATTCTTCAGAGGTCTCAAAAAATTATCATTACTGTTATTTTAGGAAAAATTAAAGTGATTTACATGTATCTAAACATAACTTAATCAGTCTATTTTTTTCATCTTCTAAAAGAAAGTGTACGTTTTATTGACATGCACCACAAAAATACTATTAACACCATTTTGCATGAATTATTATTGTTATTCGTCATGAAGTTAACCCTCATACACCTTATTGCTAATTTTCCGCCATTACCATGATTACCAGATTACTGGACATCACACAGGTTCCTGAAAAATTTTGACATTAAAATACAACAAAACCCACAATGGAAAAGTGATTGTTGTATGACGACAAAAGTTCGAGTGGGTCCGATTCTGGGGTCAGCCTGGTTAGCAATTTATAAGGTGTATTATGACCCTCCTTTATAATTGACACTTATTTAATCACTATTGAAGTTTAATAACAAATTGTAAAGCTGAATCGACTTACAATGTATGGCCAAACAACTCCAAAGCTACAAAGTTATGACTGATAGATGATGTTAACTTTTATACATTTTTTGTAGAGGGTGGTAAAGGGGGGATGCTTGCACGTCAAAAACATGAAATAAGACATAATTTCACGTTGAACGTGAAATAATTTCTGTATTGAACGTTGCACGAAAAATAAATACTTTTATTTGAACCTTTTGTGACTGAGTCACTGTCTTCTTGTATATGTTAACTCTTTGTTTTACTTGATATTCCCGATTTAGTATACACATTTATGATATTATTGGTTTACGGCTTTTAAAAAAGTATTTCTTGACGATCCCTGCCAAGTGTTTGAATTTTATTTGAAAAATACCGAGCACGCAAAATAAGACTTTGAAAATCACGATGCACGTAAAATTAAATAAGCAGAACACTTTGAACGAGGCACCCGTCTTGCACGACTGAACGTCAAATAAAAAAGTAAAAACATGTTGAACGTCAATTAAAAAACGGTGATCACGTTGCACAAAAATAACCCTTAACCACCCTCTTTGTAATTACCAAGCCTAAGTCTAAAGACTAATGGGCTACATAATATTAATAGACATAATTTGTATATATCTGTGAATATAAAGAAACTATTTCATTTCGTTAATGTTAAATTGACTTCATACAACAGAGACACTTCTCTCTTTTGAAACCTAATTTAGACGTCACATAATACATACTTTTTGATGCTGCTAAGACTTCTTTACCATCACCAATCAAGGCTTTGATAGCCTTGCTAGTTCTCTCAAGTTCTTTCTCATGATCGTGAAGTTTTTCACGAAAACCAGGACTGTCAGTTAAACACTCCGCAAATTCAAGGGGTTCAAGACCCATTTTCAGATTTGTGTATCACCTTGAAACAAAATGTTTAGCTTTTTGGGGGGCCGAGTGATTTTTGACAGCTACATTATAGCTACTTCCTGTTTTAAAACGCATGCGTACAATTCATTCAGAAATTATTTTTTTATTTCCGGTATACACATGTGCAAGTGTCAAAGACAAAATGCCAAAGAAAAAAACTGGTCAAAGAAAAAAAGCGGAAAAGCAGAGAGAAAGACAGAGAGAAATAAGAACACAAGAGAAATCACTTGTTGAAAGGCCATGCAACTACATTATGGTACAAAGTCTTCAGATCTATATGAATAAAGCAAGATTTCATAAAGAAAGGGGGAGGGTGGTGATTTCTAATCTAGCTTATCTTTGACTTTGTTTAAGAACCATATTTTTTATTTGTAGTACAATTGATGCTTAATATACAGTGTTTTTTACTCCATTAAGTATTCAATCTTATTTCTGTGCACATAATTTCATCATGACTTACATGTTCAGTCACCGCTACAAATGTATGTGTAAACTACATATATAATTTATGACCAAAAATGGTGCATAGAGTAACAAATATCAGCAGCGTTGTGGTACACAAATATTATTCGCATCATATCATTACATTTAGAAATTGAAAAATATATTTCCGATCACCTTTGTGGTGACATATTTGTGTTCAAAACTGTTGTATTGACTACATTTTTGGGCAGTCTCAGGTGTTTTCATGCAGCATGTGCTATATCTGATTAAAGAAAAAACGTAATTAAACATCAGACATGATCTTAATTTTCAAAGGAAATAACTTTATCACATGTATTATGTGAAATAAAATTGAGAATGGAAATGGGGAATGTGTCAAAGAGACAACAACACGACCATAGAGCAGACAACAGCTGCAGGCCACCAATGGGTCTTCAATGCAGCGAGAAACTCCTGCACCTTGAGGCGTCCTTCAGCTGGCACCTAAGAAAATTTGTATACTAGTTCAGTGATAATGGACGTCATACTAAACTCTGAATTATACACCCAAGCATCTTAGATTAAAAATGATACATGACTAACAAAGGCCAGAGGCTCCTGACTTTGGACAGGCCCAAAAATGCAGCGGGATTAAACATGTTTTTTGAGATCTCAATCCTCCCTCTATACCTCTAGTCAATGTAGAAAAAAACTAATGCACAACAGTATGGACAGTAAAAATCTATGTGAAAGTTTGCTAGTACAGACGAGAAATTTTCTCAAATTATAATCTTTCAAGTATACTTGTTATAATTTCTATTGAAAACCCCAAGGGCAATTTCTATTGAAAACCCCAAGGGCCTTTTTTGTTAATATATAGTATTTGTTTCCAGAAAACATGTTAAAGGACCTAACTGTTCTTGTAAAAAAAAAAATGTTCTTTGGCCTAGTTTGTTTGTTAATTTTGTAAAGGTGTCTACAGTAAATTGTTGATTTGTAATTGAAAAACATTACTTTGTTTGTTGGTCACGATAAAATAATAATATTGATACAAGGAATTTCTGAGGAAATGCCTTGAACATCCTCTGATACAGAATTCTGGGAAGAAAGTTTGGTAGTCAACAAAGACCCAAATTTAATGTCAAAGCCGTCTCAAAGGAATATGAACAAGGTGACAATACAAGTATAAATTTGGCGCGATAAAACATGATATTGGTGTATTTGAGGTAAACATGTACCAGGGCCGTAACTAGCCTCTTTTAATAGTGAGGCTAAATATATTCACCGAGCGTAGCGAGGCGAAAAATTTTGGCGAAGGGTTCTGGGGGCCGCTCAAGGCCCCCAGAAGCTATGAGAAAAATAAAGCAAAATCGTGCATTCTGAGCGTTTCCCGGACTCTTTCTTACATTGAAACGCAATTTATTTTTAGCGTTTTTTTTGACAATATTCTGGTCTCAAGGCAAAAACATAGATTCATTGTAATTTAAGACTTTTACGGGGACAACATTAAAAGTAGACCGATATGAAGGATAAAGCAAAAATAGTAATTCTCACAATCATTAAAATCGCGTCTGTCTGTCTGTTCTTTGTCTCGTATTGTTCTTAGACTTTGGTGATTTTTTTTGTGACTAGATTTATATATAGTGACAGTGCAGTAGTATACTTTAAGTACTAGTACTGCTTAAGTCGACACTAAGGATCATCTTGACCTTGTTTTACGGTATTAATGATTCTTTTATTGTTGAAGACCCTCCAGAAACTATCAAGATGAAGAACAAGAATACAAACTTTGACCATTAATCATTTGTATTTTTTCTATGCATTAATTTTGTGTGAGATTAGGTCCCGTGCCCATTTACTCCATCTTCTTTTATTTTCTGTTAAAGGGTCTGAACACGACTTAATGCAAGTTTAACCCTTTAATGTAAAAGATCATATGGCAATACATTGATGTTTTTATAGATGATTTGATACCGAGAAATTGGTGGTCTTACTTTAATTTAAACTATGTCAGCTATCTAGTTTTATCTACAACAAAAAGAGCAAGTTTTGTATTCTTTGATATCAAGTTCAATTCTCCATGCAGAAACGACCATATTTTTTTGTGTCCAGTAGCATCGTAAATATTCTTAAAATATTTTTTCGTACAATGTCTGGACATTGGTTGACATGCAACATTGCAAAACCACACGTTTACAAATGAAAATCAACACTCAGACTATTTGGATGGAGAGTTGTCTCATTGGACCTCACACCACAGCTTCCTATATCTATATAGTCATAAAGTAGGACAATAAATGAACAAAAGACAAACCCGGGACACAGAAGTACAAACAATCATGACAATAGACCATCAACTCTGAAAACTAAAAATAAGATAGAAACATGGACCACGATAAACATACAAGGGCGACATCTGAGAGTAAAGAGAACTTGTGTCTTGCAAGACACTTTCCGTGAAAACAATTTGATATGAAGACAATCTTTTGTTTTGGTTTTTTTTTGTTTTTTTTTTTGAAATTTCCAACATGAGGCATTTGCCTCAATGTAGTTACAGCCCTGTGTACAGCACTTATGTGTTTCAATTCTGTAACCTTAAACTTAAATGTTAAGAACATAACATTGTATTGGCATGAGTTGCCATTCAAACAAGGTTTATATTGGACTTTTGAATTGAGTAAAAGATGTTTCAGTTTTGCAATGATTTGGCAACTCATTCCATAGATTGATTGCAGAAATTGACATGTATGTGCTGATAGGAATTATAAGGTCAGGAAATTAAAAATTCTGTTTATAAATTAGTTATTGAAAATCTCTTGCCAAGAGAAGTAATGTATTAACAATCATGTTCTTTTGTTTCAGGAATGTGATTCGTGTAAAAAGTAAGTAAACATAAACATAATAAAGAAAAGAAGATTTGATAACTTAAAATACATGTAATACATGTAATAAGTGAGCAAGTACTGTAACAAGTAAATTTTTATATATTAAATCTTGATTAGCTTTGTAGTTAACATGATGTGACTTGTACTATCAAATGTTGTGTTGATTCATCCTTTTCTGATGAAATGATATTTGTAAAGCTGCAATCTACACATGCTTTCAAGTTCTTTTCTACATCTCTGACTTTCCAATAGAGTTAAGACATTAGCAGGAAACAGAAGTCAACGCCAAAGCAAAAAAAAAAACCCTTTTACGATATATATATTTATAATGCATCAGTTTTTATAGTTAAATTTTTTTCCTTCCTCACAGGCAACAGAAGAACCGAGCATTTTGTTATTTTTGTAACACACTTCAGAGACTTCCTGTTTGTGGACAGTGTGGTATGTTGATTTGTTGACAGATAAGTGTTTTGATATGTGTATTTTTGTTATATAAGCTCATCAGGGCCTACATAACATTTATTTTAGTTCATTTTCCCATTGAGGTTGAAAGCATACTTTAATACAGGGAAATGAAAAATGCAACACATTTTCTCTCAATTATAATTTTTTATAAAGCTTCCTT
Organism: Mytilus edulis; assembly: GCF_963676685.1. Classification (NCBI taxonomy): domain Eukaryota; kingdom Metazoa; phylum Mollusca; class Bivalvia; order Mytilida; family Mytilidae; genus Mytilus; species Mytilus edulis. Next base: position 29,717,832 of record NC_092351.1, on the reverse strand, counting down.
TAAATCCATTCCTTGTTTTTGTTTTACTCTCACAACTCTTTCATATGTTAGGCCAGGGTTTTTTAATGTGTTGGTTTACGGATTTCCCCATGAAAAAGTCGAGTCAGTCAGTCGGATAGAAGAAGGAAAAAGATATCCCAAGACAGAAAAATATGCAAAAAAAAATACATTTTACCTTTCTAACAATATGCTATTTTATCATCATTTCTTATACTGGATCGATGAAATATTATTAATCAGCTGCCATAAACATCGCATGACATTGTCTAATAATTTTCTGTGAAAAAAGGGGGGTTGTATCCATGGACAAAGACGAAATTAAATCGTCATATTACAAACGTAGCCGTAAACAAATTTCACGAAACTTAGTGATTAATGATCTTTAAACACGAAAACTGATAAAAAAAAAAATGCAAATACATAGTACGAAAATAAGTTTAAACACACATGTCAAAAACGTAATAGACTCTTCCACTGGAAAAAAACCGAGTATATTGGGTTCATCAGTTGTCATGCATTCCCGTTTTTTATATCTTAATGGATATTTTTTAAATTATCAATGACAAAAGTCTGAAGGAAATTCCAAAGGATATGTTTTAATTAAGTTCTTTAACTTGCCGTCTTCCACGGTTGGACAAGTTCATTTTCCATTTTCTATCTTACGGAATGAAGACAAATACGGGAAACGAACATAATGTGTAAAGGCTTTAAACACAGGTTTCGTTCCGCAAAATTATTTGCGCAAACGACATTTCAAGGTCAGTTATTATTGATTTGTCTATTTTTAGATACATAAATTGGAAGTTTCAGTTTTCACAACAGAAAGTTTTATCAATTCGGTTAGTGTTTAATGCATTTCATTTGATTAAAAAAGGATATTTTATTTATTTTTGAGAGATATTGCTTTTTGGGTCGGAGGGAACAAAAAAGCGAGAAAAAGTAAATTTTATTTTTATTTTGCAAATCAGCAAAATCACCTTGGCGAATCGTTAAACCAACAATCCAAATCCTGGCCTTAATTGGTTTAACATGTTTAATTGATTATTGATGCCATACATGTAGTTATAAAGTTATATGATATTTCAAGTTAAAAAAAAATATGCATATGTTTAGACTTAGATAAATTTTTGAAAATCACAGTTATTTGGACCTTTTTTCTAAATGCTTTCAGATATTGGGCTAATTTTTGGTATGTGAGCTAACCATGATGAGTTACAGATCAACTTTAAGTTTCGTTCCGCTCAGCTAATTTTTGCCAAAATTTAGGGTTTACAACTTTGAAAATTGTTGAAAAACACAGTTATATGGACATTTTTCTATACGCCTCCGTATTTTGAGCTGATTTGTGATATGTGAGACTACCATCATTTTTGTGTCCACATGTGTTATTAAAATTGCAGATTTTTCAACTTTTTGAGACAGGGCCATTTGGTTGTTTTGACACATCTAGTTTATAACTAAATGGCTATTTTTTTTATTTATATAAAACCAATGTAAGAAAATTCCTTTATTTGCCCAAATGTGAAATAAATTGATTCTTTTTTAATTGCTTGCTTCCAGCAAACAATTTATGGACATAGGTCTCTGTAATCAGTTACCTTAGCAAATGTTATATTTCTTGTTAAAATCCAGTGATCACAATATGCAAGTGCCAAGGAGAAAACCAAACGTAAACATCGTTCTGTCATCGTAACAAACTGTATCTTATTGTAAATGTTATACACTTGCTTACCTGAATATCCATGCTTCTTTGTTGATTGTCAACAAAGGTGACAATCGTTCAATCTCTGCTTCAAAACACTACCATTAATTAGCTGCCATATTTTCACAACACTGACAGATTAAAAATATTATTTTGATTATTATACCAATTGGATGTGTATAAAATTATAAATTGGTGCACAGTATACTAATTATATTATATATGCATGCATTCAATGGTTCAAGAATTAGATTAATATTATTTTTTCACCTGTCACTCTTTTCATATAACTTAATGTTTCAATTGTTTGTTATTGTGACAACACAGAAAATGGTAACTATTATTGATGATGTATTAAAAAAAGACCAATTTGTTTCTTTTTGTTTTTTTATACACTTTAGAAATATTTTTTCAGGTAAACAGAAATGTTTAGCCAAGATGGGTGACTGTGTTATCAAGCATCCAAATCAACATACAGTAGGACTGAACATGGTGGTATGTATATAAAGAACAGATTGAATATCCTACAAATTTCATCTTTTAGGCCTAAATTAATATATTGTTTGTTTCTCCAATCCCGACCCTGCCAAGCCAGGTGTGGGTAGGTAGGTAGGGAAATTTTCTTTTTTTTTCTTTCAAAAAGCTTGATCAGTCAAACCAGCAAGCCTGAAAATTATTTTTTTCCAAAAAGCAGGAACAATTATCAGTCAAACCAGCAATAAATGAATGGATAAAATAATATTTGACTTAGTTTTGACAATAAAATTTTGTGAGCCGAATCATATTTGCAGGGTTGGTCAGGATTTGGAAAACAAACAATATTTTATTTTTAGGCCGTAATGTACATTCAAATACATATTCAAAGTTAAGTACATTTTATTTGAACTGTTCAATTCTTGTTTTAATAATATAGAGGACATATCAATTATATATATTGATAAAGGACTCTAAGTTTTGAATTTTCCTCTGACATGTCTGAGTTTGGTATTTTTATTTTTTTACTCTTTATACATATGTATTTTATTGATATCTTGATGAGAGAAGTAAATGATATTTGGTATGCAACCGTAAAAGCATCTTTAATTTCAGAATTTTAAGTGTATATAATTATACCCCCGCTTTACCCTGCTTTAAAAAAGGGGGGGTATACTGTTTTACCTCTGTCTGTCAGTCCGTCCGTCAGTCAGTCCGTCCCATGAAACTTTCGTCACATTTTTCTCAGGAACTACACATCCACCCTTTCTGTAATTTGGTATCAACATTTATATATGTCAGCCATACCGTGTGATGTGTTTTCAGATTCATCACTTGACAACTTCCTGTTTACCGAACACTTGTCTGATTTTACACATGATAGCCAAGTTGAAAATTTTCGTCACATTTTTCTCAGGAACTACAATACAAGGATTTCTGAAATTTGGTTTCAGGATTTATATAAGTCAGCTATACCGTGTGATGCGTTTTCAGATTCATCACTCGACAACTTCCTGTTTACCGAACACTTGCATATTTTTACACTATTAATATTATCCACTTGCGGCGGGGGTATCATCAGTGAGCAGTAGCTCGCAGTTTCACTTGTTTTTATTTATGATGTAAGTGAAGCTTGTTTATTCTATGACACTAAAATGAGGGGATGTTTATATTAAGCAGTCTGTAAATTCAATGAGGCCTTGTTTTGCTACAACCATACATTTTATTTACATTTCAGGGAGCTGTATGTGATTTCTGCGAAGCCTGGGTATGCCATGGTAGTAAATGTTTGACTACACATGCCTGTACATGTCCTCTCAGAGATGCTGAATGTGCTGAATGTAAAAGATGTGTATGGGACTTTGGTATGTTAGGCAAAGAGGAGGGAAACAACTCTGTTATAAAAAAAATACTATGTCTAAAATTCTTTCAACAAAAAGCAAATAACACATAGTCCAAACCACCTCATGTTATATAAATTAACTTGTTTGAAAGAGAACAGTGAACAATTTCTATCAATATATAGTGTATCATTGAAAATACTTGCTTACTTTTACTATTATACCCATTTATAAAACATTTTACATATACTCATTACTACAAATCAACTTATTTTCTAAGATACATTTTGTGGGGTTCAGATTTTTCTAGCAAACTTCACACCAATTCATTTTCTTGATTTTGGAATTTGTTAACGTATTATTATAATGGAAGATCCAATGTATCCATATTAACAACAATATGTTTAAAAGCAAATAAAATGCTCAAAATAAGTATTTGGTAAAGATGTTAAACAATCACAAAAAGTCATCTAAGAAAAACTAAGCAGTTAAAACAGTAATTAACACATAGATATTTGAATCCATATTCAATTTGTTGATTTCTTTGTAGAAATGGTGGTAAATAAATTTATGTTTAAAGGAAATAATTTATTTCAGGTGGTAGAGTGTTTAATTGTTCATACTGTAATAACTTCCTATGTGAAGATGATCAGTTTGAACACCAGGCTAGCTGTCAACAGTTGGATGCTGAAAGTTTCAAATGTGAGTACATTAACTAATGCAGATCTTCATTCTTGTTCATCAAATCTTTGCCTTGTAACACAGTGACCAGTTTGAACATGAAGGATAAAGGAAAATTAAAACCTGAACTAAGGAATTTTATGCAATTCTCGTTTGTTCATGCAAGCTCTTTTCTGCGAAACTTTTTACAACAGATTTTGACATGTAAGAATTGTTATGTGAGAGTATTGTTGTCAGTTGATTTTTCAAAATTTTCCCTTTTTAACATACTAGCCTTGTCAGGTATACTTGTATTTGCTGTGTTTGTTGTATATGTTTTGTAGAAGGGAACAATCAAGTTGTTAAGTTAAAGAGACTTTTTTTAGCAGAGGGGGCATTAAGTTTTACCCTTGTCTGTCAGTAAGTACGTCCCAAAATCAGTTTGCCTCATCCAAGCTTAAGTGTTATGAAACTTATCCAAAATGCTTATTATCACAAAACATAGATCAAGTTTTGATTTTGGTGGCATCACTTTTACCATTATAGAGTTATGCCTCTTTACAAATGGAAAAATTGCTGGTTTTTTTGTTTCTATTCTCTCACTTAATTTTTCCTCAACCAAATGTCATGAAACTTATCCACAGTGCTAATTACCAAAAAACTAAAGATCAAATTTTGTTGCATGACTGTTACTGTTCTAGGGTTATCCCCCTTTAAAATTAAAAAAATTCTGAATGTTTTGTTTCCGCTCTCTAACTTAAGTTTGTCTCAATTAAATGTTATGAAACTTATAAACAATGCTTAATACCATAATACTCTGATTTAGTACAAATTTGGGTAGCGTCAATTTTACAGTTCTTGAGTTGTATCCCTTTATAACTTTATATGCAAGCAGGGGCATCATCTTGTCTAATGGACACATTCCCCATTTATTTTTATATATTCTGTATATCATACATTATAGTTGATCCTCTTTTTCTGTTCCAGGTGTATCCTGTAATAAACTAGGGCAGGTGTCATGTCTTAGGTGTAAGGTAAGTTCTGATATATTTATTTCCTTGTTAATGGTTTTAAGTTATAATCTACATTTTGAAGTATGAAATAGATATAAGAAGATGGGGTATGAGTGCCAATGATACAATTCTCCATCCAAGTCACAATATGTAAAATTAAACTATTAAGAAAGTCTATTAAGAGTCTTTGGATAATTGTCTGTGAAAAAAGTGGCCAAATGTAAGACGTTAGTCTAGTGTAGGGTTAGAAGCTAAGATAAGTCATATATGTAATTTTGTGCATAATTATTTGTTGGATACCAACTTTTGTTAGTACATATGAACCACAAATTCAAATGTTCAATGAAGTACAAATTTTCTGTAGGTTGCATTTCTGTAAATATTGACAATGCAATTTCCCATAGGAACTCCTTTTATGGCTCAAACTGTACCACTTTTACTATGAAGTTTTGAAAAAAATCTTATCCTAGAATTGAAAGTTCATATGCGCTACAATTTTTTTCAAAGGTCAAAATATAGGGCTGTGTGGCATATTTTCAACGTTTATATGCCCTGAACTTTTCAGAGTTTAAACTAACATTAATTTCTTAACTACCCCTACCTTGAATGAAGGGTTACCGCAGATTTCAATGTAAACAATATGCACATGCATATTTACTGGTAAATTCCCAAGTTATGTCTCTATGAGATGAAACACAGAGAGCATAACTGGGAACCAGTATGTAAACAAAATTAATTTTCTATGAATATTCTAAATCTCCCCAAAAGAGGCGTGGTTTGAGAAACAGCTGTATTTACAAAGTGCAACCTGTCATGCCTGTAGGCTTTGTAAAACCATGAAATCAAATATCGTCAAAAATTCTCAATCCATGAAAATTTATACCCATGAAAATAAATGAATCCATAGTATATAGAGGGCTCATTGTCAGATTCTGTCTGGTAAATGGCAATCAATCTTGAATTATATAAGTAATAGATAAACTGTATGAAGTATGGATTAGACGTAAAGTAAGTTAAAGTGAACATGTCCATCTAAAAGGACTCATACTTTGACCTGTATAACAGTTGATAAATATTTTAATGCTTATGTTCATTGATAAAGGTCAAGTATTCTTTCTAAGGTCAGATTATGAGTTACAATGTAGAAAAATGTCAATACTGTCTGATGACCACATGATGATTTTCTGTTACAGATTTGTTATTGTGATGACCATGTGAGAAGAAAAGGTTTCAAGTATCCTAAAGGTCAACCCATTCCATGTCCCAAATGTGGCTTCAACACGCAAGAAACGAAGGAAATGAGTATAAATAGTAAGTCTATGTAACATTATTATATATCAAGGGTACAAAAAAATCAGAAAAATTTAACAAGTTTAAACATTTTTTTTCATTACAAATTTTATTTATTACTTTATCAGTTGTTTCTTTAACATATGTTACATAATTCATCTAAAAAAAAAAATTTGTTTTGGCCCCAGATTCCTTTTAGAATGTATATATCATTGAAAAAAGCTCCAAATTATCTATCTTTGGTGCAAAAATGCCATTTTTTGGCATTAAAATTGAAATATCTTGTTTAACTCATTGGTAACCTATTTTATAAAAAAAAAAATTTCCGATATTACCTTTATTTCTACTATTAGTTCAACAGAAAAAAAAAAGTACCTTCACAAAAATATATGCTTCTTTCGCAGGCAGATTGTGAGCTTAACCCTTTCGCCGATGAGTCCCGGTTTACCGGGATTCACGCTTCAGACAGCTGACGATGAGTCCCGTTTTACCGGGATCGGAATACCTCTTTTTATATTTCCCGCTCAAAACAGTGCAAACATGAGTATCTTTCTTTGATGAATACCCGGATGAAAGTGGAAACATGTCGCTTCCGTTTGTTGAAAACCGTGTCAAAATCAGACGAAATTTACGGAATTTACGAAAATTTGAAATGAGGGAACATTTTTTTAGAAAGAATATGGAAGAATTGAAGCCAAACTAGTATACTATTTTGACATAAAAGGTCGTTTTATATACAAAACACTTGGAATGGACATCGTTCAGTGTGAGGAATTTGTACAGCCTCATAAAATTTTTCAAAATTTTGCCGTTTTGGGTTAAAAAATTACGATTTGGGGTCTTAAAGCAGAATTTTGAGAATTTCACCTAGATAATGCCGAAAATTTGAAAATTTGAATATTTTATGAAGAAAAAATTATCAAAACATGAACAAAACTGTGAACATGGTGTTTGTGAATGAAATAAATACACAAATAACTATAAACAAGTTTTTATAGACATTTATTATGAAGGTCTCCCACTAGAGTAAAAGTAGCCAGGGAAGCCATCGTCTCAGAGTAGCTTCTGTCTGGGCAGCAATCGGTGAAAGGGTTAAATGAACGGTGACCCCATATTTTAATTTTATTTTTCTATTTAAGTCCTACATTTTGTCCATCATGCAATTTAAGGAAATTTTCTTTTTTTTTAAATAGGTATCCAGTTCAAATTTTTCAACATTTATTTTTTTCATTTTACTGATAAATGTACTTAACAATCAGACAAAGTTTTTAGATATCAATAACTTTTATCAAATTTATAAGAATCTTGTGAATGTTTTTTAATGATATTAAAAGAGAAAATAAATATTTTGATTATTTTACACAATTTTTAAACATTCACCATATGAACATTTTAAGAAATACATATTCATTTATTTAAGTTACAAAATGATGGGAAGAAGCATAACCATACTTGCAACAAAATTACATAATTTGTGTAAATTGTGCATGAATTTCATGAATCTAATATCTGTTCTAAACATTATAATTAAAGTAATATTTAAAACTGGAGTTATCTTCCTTTATACATATGCATGATATGTAATAAGATCAGATTATTTAAAGATCACCAAATATTTTTGCATACAAATGCATTTTAGAGAGGTCCCAGATAAATTAGGACTGTATGTTTTAAAGTATACATTTTTAGAATCATGGCAATAAAAGTTTAAATATTGTCAAGACACTTTATCTGCATGGGAAAGAAAATTGAGTAAACATCAGAGACACTTTGTGACCATGGATTATTTCTTTTATTAAGCTTATTTTACCAAACTGATGTATACTGGTATTCAGCAAGAGCAACTAAGAGAAGTAGAATCAATCTTACAATCAGTGCTTTTCCCTCATAATTGCACTGATTGTAAATTTAATTTTACTTTCTTTTAGTTTTTCTTCCATGACTGGTACCAGAATGTCTTACAACAGAGTAGGTTAACTGTCAAAAACTCCCAATTAAGGATGTATTCTGACGTTTCAGTCTCGTTGAAGTACATTTTGTATGAAGCGCAGAAGTGCTTCATTCTAAAATGTGCTCACGATCAACGCTTTTACAACCCTATGAAGTTTCAAAAAGAAGCATTCAATACTTATAATTACATTTTTTAGCTAGGATCATGAAAACACGAATTTTATCAATTTCTTATTTAATTCACCTGTGCACTTTATTGTGGGACCTCGTGTTATCATGAATGAAAAGTTTTATTGAGTAATGCAATTCCTTAAGGAATAACACGTGATGTGCAGTCAGCCAATCAGAATAACATATTATGGTGAAACATACATCTAATGTAATTATTAAAATTTGATGGGTGGTGGTAATTTAAGAAAGATTGCTAGAACATTTAAATGAAACATCCAATTTAAAATGTATGCATGGTGGGGTCAAATAAAAAGTGCCTTCCTTCCCCCCAAACATTTTTTTTTTGGAACAGGCCTAAATAGTTTTCGAGTAATACAGTTTCAAATTTTATGACCAATCAAGTTTTTTTGGCCAAAATTTTGAGAAAATGGGTTAGGGATACAAAAAATGATTTTACAAGAATCATGTACATCCCATATAATTTTTGTTTTTTCAGATTTCTTAGATATGTATTTTTTCAATCATAAATAACAAAAAAGTTGAAATAATATGCATTTTGTTCTTAAAACTGAGAAAAATCACAAATTTACAAAGTTTTCAGGATGGTAAATTTAATATAAAAAAGTAAAAAAAATTCTAGAAATGTTTGGCTCCTTAGAGGTGTACATCCTTATAAAGTCATGAAAGTAAAAAATAGTTAACATGAAAATAGTCTATTAACCTGATATTATTTGACAATTCCAATATTCCTAACTATAACAATGTTTTACAGCTAGGAAGTATGACTATGGTCGACAGAGGAATGATGACCAGGACGGGTATGGCTATACATATGATGATTATGCTGGGTATCAAGACCATGACTTTGGAGGTGCTAGTGGGTTCTCCTTTGGAGGAGTAAAGTACAATGAGGAAGATGATGAAGATGATGATGACGACGATGAAGATGATGATGAGGACGATGAAGATGGTAAAGATGATAATGTTTTTTGTATTAGCTAATACTGGACATTGATTTAAACATTCATTTCCTTTAGAACAGTTTTGAAACAAAACTAGATATGTAAATTCATTGCTATCTTACATAAACCTTGAAAAATGTGATCCATCACTTAGTGTCCATCATTGGAAACTTTTGTACTATAACTTTTTACTATGACAGTAAAAAATTGAAAACAACACATTTAATCATTTCTTGCGTCCAAAGCGCTTTTCTGGATTTACCTTCATCAGGAACGCTCAAAGCCAAACATTTTTACTATGACTGTAAGTGTTCCCACCTATTGCAGTTAATCTAAAATTCTGAACAGATTGCAATGTTTCATCAAAATAATTTTGCAACTGGTCAGAAATTTTACCAAGTCAAGTCAAAGTCTAGTCACCAGTGTTTGTAGAGCACCTTAATTTCTAAAAAAAATTATACAACCACAGAAATTTTGAATTGAAAATTAAAATACATCAATATAAATTCAATTTTATGAAATCGCAATAATAAATTTTGCATTTAATAGTGTCCATTGATCGAAAATGGCAATAATAAATGCATGCAATAATTTCTGAATTTACTGTATTTGATTGTTATCAATGTTTCTTAACTTTAAACTCATCTTTTTTGCAGATGATGATGAGGAAGAAGAGGAAGAGGAAGAGGAAAAAGAAGATTTAAAAGATGAGCTTGAGAAATTGAAAGTGGATGCTTCCAAAGATGTAAAAACAGTTTAATGTCTGTGATCCAGTTTTAAAAATAATGTATTTACCTATATACATGTACCGAAGTGCTACAAAATATTTATATCAGAAACAAAGATTATTTATATATTAAATTATCCTTGTTAAGTCTTGTTATCTTGTTATGCCACGCCTACCATTGAAGTGAGAAATATGTTTTCAGATCCATTGCTTTCAAAGTGGCCTTTTAGTGCATGGTATCCTGGACTGGTGATACATGTTTTACCATCATGCTCATTGTCCAAAATTTAGAACAGAATGTTTTATACACAATTTGATGAATTTTTGAGAAAGCCTGCTGTTTAAAATCTCATGGTGCTATTTAAAAAAAATTAATAGAAAAGAACCCTGCTGGTTTGCCATGAAGTTGTAGTCACATCCATTTGAAACCTAGTACCCGTACACATGTGAATTTTGATGTATTTCAATTATGGATTATTACCTATATTCTGCTCTCTATTGAACATGAAAATATGAAAGTGTGAGCAGGTCATGCTGTCCAATTTACACATCTGTACTACGTAAATAAATAGATCAAATTTGTAAAGCGAAGAATCAAAGAATTCCGATTTATATATAACTGTTATAGGACATTGGTGTTGATTCAAAATTACAGATTTCCAGGATCTTTTGTTTTCCACATAATAAATATTACCAATAATTAACAACTTCCAGGTCAAATCTGATACTGATATCAAAAGAACTTATTACCTAATCTGTACATTCTGTCTTTATCTGGAGCACCTCCAAGTAGTGTATAATCAGGACATAATCACATCTAACTTTGTTATTATACAGGATTGACACTACCAAATTAAATCATTAATAAAAAAGTTTTTGTTGATCCAATTGTTATCTGACAGCAAAAACACAAATATTTTACTTATTGGATTATTTTGACTGTGACATTTGATATTACTGTTCTTGGTTTATTTTTACATTTGAGAATTCTGGTTAGTACGTACTTCTCTCGGAAGAGGGTTGGTTGTAGGTGTCCTAATCCCGAAATCCCAGGTTAAAAAAAATGAAATCCGGAGGTCCCAAATTTAAAGAAATTTAAATCCCTAAATTGGAAAAAAGAATTCCTGGATCCGGAAAGGATCAATCCTGAAATCCAGAGCTTAAAAAACTAAATTTATTACAAAACAAAAGCCTGACAAAGACAATAGAATTTGGTGTGGATCTTATTTATAATGAAATTACTGTATCCAATACAGAATTTTAGCGCATATTCATTCTTATCTGTCATTGCTCTAATTATAGTACTCAAACTCTTGACTTTAATTTATGGCAGACAGAATTTTTGTTGACTTCTGTCGCAGAAAGCTTGACATAGGGATAGTGATCCAGCCGTGGAGGCAGTTTTAACAAACATCTTAAAAGCTTTATATTTCAGAAGATAGAAGGCCTTCATACTTTGCATATATAGAAATCTTATGTTATGAAGGTTTTGTTTGTCATATGTCCATCGTCCTTGACCTCATTTTCATGGTTAAGAGACTACTGGAAAAGAAGTTAAAATTTTCATTCCCTTAATTTCTCTCAATTTCAGTAAAAGGATAACTATATTTTGTTTGTGTGTACCTTGTAAGGTACTCATGCATGTCCAACAGTTTTCACTTGACCTATCTCATTTCATGGATCAGTGAACAAGGTTAAGTTTTCATAGTCCAAGTCCATATCTCAGATACTAAAAGCAAAAGGTCTACAATATTTGGTGTATGGAATGATTGTAAGGTGTACATGGCCAACTGGCCAGTGTCATCTGACCATAACCTCATTTTCATGGTTCAGTGGTTAAAGTTCAGTTATTGTGTTTGGTCTGTTTTTCTGATACTGCAATAGGTCAATTATTTTTTGTGTATGAAAATATTTTATCATGTACATTCAGTCTGGCATGTTTTATTTGACCTAACCTCATTTTTACAGTTCATTACTCAATTTAAAAAAAAAGTAATATCACAAAAATACTGAACTCTGAGGAAAATTCAAAACAGAAGGTCCCTAATCAAATGCTCAAACACATCAAACGAATGGACAACAATTGTCATATTCCTGACTTAGTACAGGCATCTTCTTATGTGGAAAATGATGGATTAAACCTGGTTTTATAGCTAGCTGAACCTTTCACCTGTATGACAGTTACATAAAATTCCAAAATATTGACAATGATTTGTGAACAAGACAAACAGACATAATAGGTAAAAGTGTCAAAATTAGTCAACAGTCAACAATTATCTTAATCACTATAAAAACAAACATTTACCATATGTCATATGGTAAATACATGCCTTCCAGACAGGATTCACCTGACATTGACCTCATTTAATGGATTAATAAGTGATCAAGGTTAAAGTTACATGATTAAGTCCATTTAGTAAATTCTATAAGCAGGTCAACTACATGTGGTGTATGGAATGACTAGAGGTTTCATGTCAGTCTGGAAGGTTTCATCTGACCTTGATCTCATTTTCATAGTTCATTGGTCAATGTTCAGCTTTTGTGTTTTGGTCTGCTCCTCAAGTACCGGTACTATAAGCATTAGGTTAACTACTGTATGGAATGACTATAAAACGTGCATTGATCAGAATGCAGTTATTTCCAAACACATGTGGATAATTAAGCATTTCTCAATTGTCATTAGTTCCTCCACAATTGTGTTAAGCATAGATCAGTAGAGGTCATTGGTTTTCTGTTTGTCAATTACTAGTATTTCATCGTTTGCCATCTTGAGGCTTTAAATCTTTTAAACTGTATGAGTTTTGCACATTGTTGAGGCCCTTTGGTGGTTTGTTATTGTTCATATCTTTTACTAAATTAGTACACCTATAAAAGTATCGTAAGATACATACAAGTACTTATCAAAATAGTTATTTCTGTGACTATCTTTCTATTCATTATGCTAGACATTTAACTTATTTGCGATCAATTCCATTTACATCCATAATATATCATGTACTATGTTACAACTCAAGATTCTACTAACAAGGAAAGGTAACACTAGGCCACTGAAAACTGAATTATTAGTTCATTCTAGGTGTCTGAGTGGTCTATAGCAATGGATATAGTGCAGGTAGTGTTGTATCGATATCCCAATAGCATGAGTTCAAATCCCGGCCAGGGACCACAGGTATAAATTGACAGCTGTACTGCACTAGTTATGGTTGACCTATTACCAAATGGAAATTTGAGGTCCTTTAAAAATTAAAATAAATGTAGAATGTGCCCAAGGGACACAGGTGATGGCCTAACTTGTAAGTACCTGTACCAAGTCAGGAATATGACAGTTGTTATTTATTCATTTGATGTGTTTGAGCTTTTGATTTTGCCATTTGGTTAAGGACTTTCTATTTTGATTTTTTCTCAGAGTTCAGTATTTTTGTAATTTTACTTTTTGCATATAACTTTATATAAATAAAGGGTTATCATGGTTACAACCAAAAAAAGGTAAAAGTGACACCAACAAAATTTGATCTGTATTTTGGTAATAATTAGCATTGTGTGTAAGTTCCATAACATTTGGTAATGGCAAACTTATGTTTGAGAAAGCAAACAAGTTTATGGGAGATACCAGTGGATGGATGAACTAAGTGCACTTAATGAACCCTCCAGTGAATGCAGTGGCATGAAAAAACAAATGTGCAATATTATTGTATTCTTATATATTTTTGGAAAAGTACTGATTTACAACATCTCTTTCTCCCTTTTAAATCCAAAATTTTTCAGACCATGTAATAAATTTTGCAATCCACAAGTTTTTCGAGGTTGTGGTACTTCTTACTCTATGCTTATCAATTTCATCTGGGTTGTGTCCCTTAACCAAGAAACCCTTGTTTAGATCAATGTGCGTAGGAATTTTTATATACATATTTGGGGTCCATCATAATTAAAACAAACAAATTGGAATTGTCTCGTATTTTTATATATTCTGTTAAAATACCGATGTACAACATTTTTTCAAGACAATGTAAACATCTTTTCAATTCTAAATTTTCATGTCCAGCATGAACAGCTCAGTCTATTCAGATTGTGTTCCTTCTAACACTATTTTATTGTTTTCATCTTGGTTGTGTTCCTTGACCAAGAAACTTCCTGTTTAGATCACCCAATATAAAACTGAATTGTTTCATTCTTTCCTGTGGCATATCTGCATACATGTCTATCTCCTCCTCTGAAATTGAAAATATGTAGTTAATAATTAATTACTTGTTTATTAAATTAAAACCAAGATATATCTTGCCTGTATGTGCTTAAGATAATATTATATATTGCAGACATTAATATTTATATTAAATGTCACAACTTTAATGTAAATAAACTATGTAATGTTTCAAATTCAATAAACCAAGACTGAGGAGGCTGGACCTAAGAATCCAGGTGGAATTATATATATGTAAATGTTATTAATAAAACTGCATACATGTACCAAATTTCACTGATTTCCATTAGTGGTAACTTGACCTTATCACAAGCTTTTTGTGGACAATTATTGTTAACACTAACACTAGAAGAAGCAAGTCTATCAAGTCTTGTTGCACTGACTTTGTAACAAGCAAGACAAAATTAATTATGCTTTGTAGTGTTAGATTGTATATCATTTGAAAATAAACCATGACAATTTAGTCTTGTTTCTGAAAGTTCTATTTTTCAAACTATCTGTATGTATATATATGAATGATTTCTTAGTCTGTTTTGCATGTGATTTCTGGACGTTAAAATCATAACATTTTATCTAGCTACACATGTTTAAACACAAAAACTGTTCAGTTGTATCATACAATATAATCAACAAATATCCTTGGGCAAAGTATATGCGCTTGGGTGATATTTTTGATTTTTAACCTGTTCAATTTAGGTTTAATATCCAAAAAGTTATACTTCCAGAGATACAATCTTTATAAATTTGGAAAATAGGTCTCTTAATATATAGGTCGTCTTCAAATAAAATTGAGAATGGAAATCTGGAATGTGTCAAAGAGACAACCTGACCAAAGAGCAGAAAACGGCAGAAGGCCCCCAATGGGTCTTCAAGTTATGACTGACCTATTACCAAAGAGAAATCATAAAAATGAAAATAACTGGAAAATGTGTCCATGAAACACAGATGAAGCCCCCACTTGCATATAACTTTATAAAGAGGCATAACCTGAGAATAGTATTAAAAAGTGACACCACCAAAGCTTGAAAAGGTTCTGTGTTTTGTAGTAATTAGCATTGTGAATAAGTTTCATAACATTTGGTTGAGGCAAACTAAAGTATACTTGTGGATTCAACATAGTTGAATCTGACTTGCAACCTTGGGAAATTTGGGGGGACCTAATGTCTAATTTAAGAGAACCTGTGAACCTCAAAAAATGTTCAAACCCAGTAAAAGATTAGTAATGAACTGTTTAGTTTGCTTACAAATGACCTGACTGAGACAACTTTTGAACATGATATTGGAGCCCCATGTTTGAGTTCAGTGTTATTTTGAATTCACCACTAAAACTCATTACCCTTAAAAATAATAAGATTGTTATTGCAACTTAGTTTTTCAACATACTATGTATTCTTTAGTATTATTGATTACTATTTTTCAAGGATTTAATGTATACAGAGGAACAATGAATTTAAATCTTCAACGACTTACAAATATTCTATAGGAGTGTAAGAAGACTTTTTTTGCAAAACCACTAAATCTAATATCCACAAAAAAGATTTCCTCAATCCACAAAAATAAATAAATCCACGGTAATCAAGTTTGACTGTTCGTCAATCTTACCTTCTTCTACTTCATTTTCATTTTCAATTTTATCCTCTTCATAATCTGATTCTTCTTTTATCAATTTATTTGTATCTAATAATTGACTTCTTGGTTTATTTGGGGCACCTTTGGGTCTTCCACGTTTCTTTTTAGGGGGTTCATCTGAAGGTGGTTCTTCTATCTTTACTGGTGTAGTTGTTGAAGGCTGTGACTGTAAATATAGCCATTAATATTTTGTTAAATTTCTGTTAAAGTCCACAAGTTGCTCACTGTTGAGGGCCAGTCAGTGATCTATAATTGTTAACTTCTGTGTTATTTGATCTCTGGTGGAGAATTCTCATTGGCAATCATACCACATCTTCTTTTTTTTATGGCCCATTTATGGGCATTATGTTTTCTGGTCTGTGCATCCATCTGTTTGTTCGTCCGTCCGTCCGTTTGTCCCGGTTTAGTTTTAAGTTTTTGGTCAAGGTAGATTTTGATGAAGTTAAAGTCCAATCAACTTGAAACTTAGTATACATGTTCCCTATGATATGATCTTTCTAATTTTAATGCCAAATTAGAGATTTCCCTCGTCCACTGAACACAGAAAAATGATAGTGCAGATGGGGCATCCATGTACTGGGGACATATTCTTGTTTATACATGTACCGTTCATATAGGTATAATTTTAAATGAAGCTTATGTTTAATAATTAGACGGATGCTAAGAGTTTGTTTTTGGTAATTGGCATTTAAAAATCTGTAGCCATGTTATAATCAGGACATTCAATTTTGCGCTTGACTTGCAAATGTGCCAAACTCTACTTGTAATCAAAATTTTACATAGATATAGGAAGATGTAGTGTGAGTGCTAATGAGACAACTCTCCATCCCAATAACAATTTATAAAAGTAAACCATTATGTATAATATTATATATCTTTAAGGAGTGTGAAGGTGACCTAATTGCATGGCAAAAAAGTTTTAATTGATTTTTTACATACCACTTTCTATCAGTTACAAATTTCCTGTCCATAATTCTGGCCAATTCGCATCCCAGAACATATGCAATTTAATGAACAAAAATAGTACTGAATAAAGGAGGAATAAAATACATTTAAATCTGTTACCTTTTTCCTAGGTCTTTTAACAGCATTTTCTAGTAAAAGTGGATTGAAATAATCTGGTCTTTCTCTTCTTGTTCTCTCTGTTCTTCTGATCTTTACACTACTACTATCTTCATCTGAAAACATATGTTATGTAAATAAACAATTATTGCTAGGGAACATCGCATGTGGTTTACAGAACTAGAATAGAGAATAAAATAACGGGTAAAAAGTTAATAACTGAGAAAAATGGACAAAAATACAAGAAAAGTGTGTATGAGGACATGAATGCTCCAGTTCAAGCTTTGCACTGTTCTTAGTCAAAAAGGGGCATAACTGTAAGAGTGGTAAATCAATCACTGCAAGAATTCAAATTCTGTCTGTGTGTTGTGGTTCTTAGCATTGGGTATGAGTTTCATAAAATTTGCATGAGGCAAACTTAAATTGGATTGAAGAAACAAAATGGGACAGATAGAAAGACCGAAGGATAGTCAAGGCCTTGTGGTATATAATAAAGAATATATAAAGAATAATTGGGTGAAAAAACTTAGTGTTTCTATATTCTCCCTGGTATAGATTTAAGGTTAGCTGTATTGGCTCTGAGATTCAGAGTTGAGTGCCAATACAACTGATGGGAAATCTATACCAGGGCCAATACAAAAACAGCCAGTTAATTTGTAATTGTTACAAACTTACTGTTAATATAAGCTATAAGCAGGTTTATGTACAAGAAATCAAATTTGAACATACTTCTTCTATCATGTCAAGATGCAATTTTTGTTAATACAGAAGAATTTTCTAAAGTTCTTAATCTTTATGTAATTTTGTTATAATTATTCATTTTTCTTCAAACATTTGTTTGTCAAAATTTTTTGGGAAAATTTCTTTAAAATTTAGATTTCAGATGTACTGGCTTATCGATCCCACATTACAAATCTGACAATTTTCAGTTCAACTTCCAATTTAAGAAAATTCATTTGTGTTGGGTTTTTTTTGTTAAAGTATCCAAATCATGGATTCCTTGAGTTGATTTATATACTATACCTTCAGTTTTCACACTTGGTGTTGAGTTTGCTCTACTTTTAGTGATGAATTTATGACCACAACCACATGTTTTACATGCCACAGGAATCTGCAAAACAAACAAATTCAAATATATAATAAACTTTATAATTTCATTGAAGCATGAAGATCCATCATTGTCCATACAAGTTAACAATGTTATTTTTTTTAGAACGATCATATCATTTATTGAACATCTCACCATTAAGAAGTTCCTAGTTGAACTTGTTTTTCCAAAACAATTGTAAATTGTAATCAGTATGTGTTACTTTGTTAGTGCTACAAATTATTTGAGGACTATATAAATATCCTGCTAAAAGTAAATGCTTTTAATAGTACTAATTCATTTGGACTAAACAAGGGGTAACACGAATTACCGAATAACAGTGTTATTATCCGAATAACTCATGTAATTACCGAATAACTCTTCAAATATCAATATTAACACATTTAAGTGACTTTTAAACATATATTATTGAATAAAATTATAATAGAAGTGTATTTTATAACCTAAAAATAAAAAAAAAGTTGCAGGTAAGTTAATATTGATCATTATAAAATTATGGATATCGGTGTGTACTTCCAAGATGGCGACCAAGGAAAACGTAAGAAATGAAGAAAAGAAAGATTGCATACAATCCCTCAACGTGTTCATCTTAGACCACCAAAGTAGAGCCCTCACGCCACGTCACGGCAATGAACAATGTGAGGGTGGGCATTTTTTAAAATAAAATATGGAATAGTAAACTATTTAAATTAGTTTTTGTTTTAATTTTAGTTATTAAAAAAATATTATCTTTATCATATTTTTATATTTGTGATCTTCCTGTTGCTGGGTCCACTAGTCACCTCAGATTTGTTGGTTAACTTGTTATACACGTTCAGCGGTGGTACTTGGGCATAGCTATGTTGAGAATTTGAGACGTTTGTGTGAGAATAGGCGGAAACCCCATACCTGGGAGAACCCGTCTAATGCTCATGGGAAGGTCTCTGTTCAAATGCATGGTTATCCTGGTGCCACGTTCAAGAGATTAACTGAAGCAATTGAGGCTGGCTTGTTTGTGCATTATAGTCCACATGTGGTTATTTGAAATTGTCAAATAGGTAGCAATGATTGTGACAGATATTCTTTTGATGAGACTGCCTTCAGATCAGACATGAATACTTTCATTTATGCTTGTCTTTCGAGAGGAGTATCAGTGGTATTCATGTCAGTTATGAAGCGGTCCGGGCCTTGGTATTGCACTCCCGATGAGCATACAGTTCGCCGAGAGATAGTGAACAAAATGATGAAAAGCATAGCTCTTGAAAATCATTTTGTACATTATTTCAAGCCAACTAATGTTTATAGGGTGGAATACGAAGCTCGTGACGGGATACATTTCACTGAAGAGGGTTACCGTGCCTTCTTAGTAGCTTTGAGGAAGTCGGTCAGTTGGTTTATTAACAAAGTTAGGAAATGAACTGAACTATTTTCTCAATGACTCCACGTGCAATGTATTTTGTTAGAAGAGGGTTTTTTTTTAACATCGAATGACTAAAATAATCCAAAAGTTCTTACATATTTTATAATTTACAAATTAGAATTTGCCAGAAGAAAGCTTTTTTTAACAGGAAAACTCAAATTAACTTTATTAAAATATCTTTTTTTAATAATTTTTCATTTTAAATAATCAAAAATTATTGGTGAAACATTGAACATTATTACCCTTTGACAGAAAACTAACATAGGATGTACATATTGTATAGTTGTAAATATTTATTTGTGTTCTATTTTTCATTATTATAATTATTGGTGTTGGTAATGCAGCCTTGGTATACCAAGACAGTCACAAGCCTGTTTAATGCAGAGTGTCCATACTGTAATATAATTTCATTATCTCTTAATGATTAATTATGTAATGGGCACGTGTCAGTAAACAACAACCCAATTAACAATCTAACAGAAGTGTGAGGTAATGATTATTTTGTTTATTGGAACTAATTAACTCATTATCACTTTCAAATTATTCAATGTATGAAAATAAATAAAAGTAGCAATAAAAAAAACGTAAATACTAATTTTAGAAGAATATTAATTGAGTATTATTTTATTATTTTTAATTCTGATTTTTTAGTAATTTAAATTAAGTAAATTAAATACATTTTAAATGAAATAAGAAATAAATGAAATATAATAAACTAGGTGAAAGATTGTCTTCTTTGAAATTAAATATTTTATTTTATTTTTCTTGTACCATGTTTCACTCTCTATTAATAATATAAAAAACCCAATTTCGCATTTGTATAGCTTATAATAAAAGGTATGTATGAAAATTACTTAACTTTCTAACGCCTTGGCCATGTCATACTTGTTGTCTGTAAAGCAACAGTCCTTACAAAGGAACTTTAGAGACACATCTGACCAGGCCAATAACAATGCATCATCCATTGGGACACAAGCACTGTGAACCCAACGATCACAACAACTGCATTGAATGGTGCAATCAACACATTCTTCATCACATTGAACACACGGATATAAAGCCATTTTGAAAATGGAAAACAGCACACATGTATTCATGGCTTTTTATACAAAATTAAAGTGACTTGTAAAAACATTTATATTTGCCAATGAAAATCTTATATTTAGTTTTGAGAAAATTTTATTAGAATAAACATAAAAATCATCCATTCAGAAGCTTTGTTTTTATTAAAACAATCAATTATAATAATTTTTTGATTAGATTTGAATTGAATATGTGAAAATTCTTAATTACATTTTATTTAATGTTGAGTAAATTGTTATGAAAAGTAATTAGTGATTGGAGTAATTGCATTGCTTTGATGTACTGGTTAAATTTTCAAATCCTTTCTGAAAAACAATTATTAGACAATTCTCTGTATATACAGTAAATTATTTAATACTATATTTTCATAGCGTTTTCCTTTGAAGGCATATATGCAATCTTTCTTTTCTTCATTTCTTACGTTTTCCTTGGTCGCCATCTTGGAAGTACACACCGATATCCATAATTTTATAATGATCAATATTAACTTACCTGCAACTTTTTTTTTTATTTTTAGGTTATAAAATACACTTCTATTATAATTTTATTCAATAATATATGTTTAAAAGTCACTTAAATGTGTTAATATTGATATTTGAAGAGTTATTCGGTAATTACATGAGTTATTCGGATAATAACACTGTTATTCGGTAATTCGAGGTACCGCTAAACAAGTAACAATATAAACTTTATTTGTTGACCCACTATCAACAAATAAAATTGAGAATGGAAATGGTGAACATATATTCATGAGTGAGTCTTCCCATGGATAGAAACAAAGGCCTGTGAATACCTAGTCCAAATAATTATGACGTCTGGCAACATGGGCAAGGCTATTTTTTTCATTAAATTTATAACGTCTGACAAGGCTCGTACTCGTAGGAAGGCGTCCCAGAACATTTAGACTTATTGTTCGTTGTTGGCTGAACATTGCAGTGTTGGAAAAAATGTATATAATTTTAAACATTGGAATGCATTTTGTGTATATCACCTGTTTTTCACAATTTGGACATGTTTTAACAATAGCTTGTCTGTCTAAACTTTTCCGTCTAAAATTTCCTCGAACCATTGTTTTGACCGGAAGATTCAGATGATCGATAATATTTTTATGTATCGGAACGGATGGGTTATATATCCCGGAATTTCTAATCATGGGATTTATTTTTCAGTGCAAAACATTGGCTATATTGAATTTATAATAATCTTACAAATAAGAAAATTAATGGAAAATGAATTGATATTCTACAATTATATATTTTTTTAGGAATGTTATAATTCCTTTAAATCGAAGAACAGCACCAGTGTAGGAATGTAGGTTAAGTACGGTGCTTTCTGTCTACCGGCTGACGCCAACTAAGACAGACAGGGTTCAAATTTCATATTACTCTCTCTATATGTTCTTAATTTATTTCTGAATGACATACTTTTCCTTTCATCTTTTTTAAGGATAAATACTGCAACTAATTATATTTCAATTTGTTGTTACCTGTTAACTGACATTATTTTTTTTCAAGTTTTAATTTCATATCAAAAGTTTGAGATAATAATAAAATATAAATTTATGTCATGATCTCGCGGTATACATTTTCAAATCATACCAACTTTTAATTTTGGTTAGATAGGGACTTGAATACAGTAGGGGCTTCATACTATATGTTAATGCCCCACCTATGACTGTAAATGGGCATTATGTTTCCTGGCCGTCCGCTGTGCGTCCGTTCTTCGATCGTTCATCCGTCTGTCGCGCTTCAGGTTAAAGTTTTTGGTCGAGGTAGTTTTTGGTAAAGTTGAAGTCCAATCAAGTACACATGTTCCCTAGTTATTGTATGAGCTTTCTAATTGAATGCCAAATTAGAATTTTGACCCCGATTACACAGTCCACTGAATATAGACTATAACCATGAGAGAGGGACATCCGTGTACTATGGACACATTCTTGTTTCCTCCGCCTTTTCAATGACCTGGTAAGACAAGACTGGAATCATAGTTGTTAACTTCATAGTTGCCATGCAAAATGTAGGGCCCACCTGACTTGACTCCTTTGTCACTTAGCCGTGGCTTCATTTTCCTATCCTAACCCAACTAATTTGGATTGAACTCTCCATTTCACGGTCGCGAAACACGTGACTTGCTTGTGATCAGTTTCACGGAAAAATGGCGCCTGTCTGAATAAACAAGTTCGCTTGGAGGCAAATTTTGAACGTAAGTATCTACATATCATCGTATTCATACTATAGGACCCCCCTCATCATATGCAGCGTTTTGTTCCGAATATTTTGATGCCCATTAAGTTATATTTCACTGTTGGTTTCATAGAGAACATTCACAGAATATTTCAGTTCTGCCGAAGATTGATCAGGATTGTGTACACGATATGTCCGTAAAATCACTATAAATCCATTTATGTATCTTATTTTCGCCAATCGTGTACAGAAACTTGCCCACATTTACTTATTCATTCATACAAACTAGCGTCAGTGTATATTTTTTACATTTTTGTCAGATGAACGCAATAATATTTTTTTTTCAAAAAATGATCAGTATCCATGGTATGAACATTATATGATCAGTTCCACGGTATGAATCTGAATCGATATAATAATTATATATAAGATCCCATAAACGGTTTTTATGGCCAGGAAATACATGCAGAAAATAATTTATAATTTTATGCAAAAGTAGTACTGCCTGACGCATAAATAATATACTTTCTATCAGACTTTTACAATATATTTTCGACCCTATTTGGAAACTACATTTTTTTTTCGACACAGTTAAATTCTAATTCAGTTATTTTTATCTTATTATAGGTCCCGTCATGCGGAAAAAATCCAGGCTTTCCCTGCAACTGCCAAAATATCGGAAAAACTCTACTGTCAGGCAGCAAAAGAGTTCGTCAAATAAGGCAATTCCAACCTTACAGACAGGAATGAAGAGGGTATTTTCAAAATCGCCATACACAGTAAAGTATTCTCCTTCTCCAAAACGTGGGAAGGTAAAAGGGCACTCAAAGCGCACACTTTTCAGCCCAACAAAAAGTCCGTTTAAAATAACATACTCTCCTTCACCTAAAAAAGGGAAGACAAAACGTGCACTGTACAGTTAACACAGTCTAGCAAAATTACAACAACAAAGAATGATGAATGGCAAGTTTTTAACAGTGATATACCTTTGATACAAAATATCGAAAATTCCGACTTTGAAATGGATGTCGGCACCTTGCCATTGTACACACATATGTCAATGCAACCGGATACTACTTCCTTAAATACTCACCTTGGTGATAGTCATAAATGTGTAACTAGCGATGCATCCACTTCAACAGAGAAGGGAAATTTTGATAAACTAACTAACGAACTCATCAATCTTGCCCCATATGTAATGGAGGAAATGTCTGAATCTGATGTAGCGAGAGGCAACAATTTCAACTGACAGAAATGCTCTATGTAAAGGGGAACTTGGAATTCGTTGGGAAAAAGCTAGATGCAACCAGGCCAAACTTCTACCTACTGTTAAAATGGGCATTGAATAAATATTTTTCATAGAAATAAATCTTTATTTGTCAAAACTAGTATGTATCTCATCTTTGAGATCAAAGTACAAAACGTAAAATAAATAATAAAGTCAAGATGAATCCTGATTGTCAATGATTACATTTTCTCTTATGTCTGTAAAGGTTTGTCTGGTGGATGTATACCTTTCCACATGTGCACCTATGCTGTTTGTCACCCCTGTGACTAGCCTCGTGATCACCACAATCATGTGCTTTCTTAAACTCTAAACCACATACTGTACATTTAAATTTTACAGGGTGTTCCTCGTGAATCTTGAGGTGACGGGTGAGATCAGCCATAATTGAAAATCTTTTATCACACTGTTCACATGCAAATGTTTTTTCTTCACCATGCACTGCACACCTGAATGTTTAAAGATCAAGAATTAACATATGGTTAATAGTGTCCAGTAAGGTAATTTCCTATACAAGGCTCGTAGGCAGGCAATGATTACTGGTACCAATTTTGCCCATGTTGTGGTGGGTTCCATCGCGGTTATGTATTTTAAAGTGTTAGTGTTAATTGATTGTACAAATTTGTCTTGGTTTTCGGGTTTTGCAATTCCCTAGATTTTTAAATGCTGATTTTTTTATACATAATGTTCCTTGAATAAAAGTACATATTCACAGAGGACAGAGACATTTTTACAGAAATGATATATTCCTAGTTCGTATTTTCATTTGACTGATTTTGTTTATAGACAACTTCTCTATTTCCGTGGCTTATGTTATTTTCAAAAATTTAGTGACAGTAATATGATAAGAATTCCATGAAATGAAAATTTACCTGTGTCTTTTGATATTGGCTTTACTGAAAAAAACTTTCCTACAACACTTGTATGGCCCCTTCTTGGCATGCCTCCTTTCGTGATCATACACTGCTGAAATACTCCGGAATGACTTTCCACAAATTTTACACAGCTTTTCTGCCTTCTCAGCATCCATTTAAAACCTAAATATAAAGTTATGGAAAATGATCTATAACTTTCAGATTCATACCGTGGAACTGATCATATAATGTTCATACCGTGGATACTGATCATTTTTTGAAAAAAAAATATTATTGCGTTCAGCTGACAAAGATGTGAAAAATATACACTGACGCTAGTTTGTATGAATGAATAAGTAAATGTGGGCAAGTTTCTGTACACGATTGGCAAAAATAAGATACATAAATGGATTTATAGTGATTTAACGGACATATCGTGTACACAATCCTGATTAATCTTCGGCAGATCTGAAATATTCTGTGAATGTTCTCTATGAAACCAACAGTGAAATATAACTTAATGGGCATCAAAATATTCGGAACAAAATGCTGCATATGATGAGGGGGGTCCTATAGTATGAATACGATGATATGTAAATACTTACGTTCAAAATTTGCCTCCAAGCGAACTTGTTTATTCAGACAGGCGCCATTTTCCCGTGAAACTGATCACAAGCAAGTCACGTGTTTCGCGACCGTGCATTTGTACCTAGCTCTTTGTCAAT
The DNA here is from genome assembly GCF_963676685.1 of Mytilus edulis. Lineage (NCBI taxonomy): Eukaryota > Metazoa > Mollusca > Bivalvia > Mytilida > Mytilidae > Mytilus > Mytilus edulis. Next base: position 29,692,017 of record NC_092351.1, on the reverse strand, counting down.
TATTTTCTTCAAAATATTATCAATATTTATTGTTATGTCTCTTATTTTTGCAGAAAGAAATGTAACTCTGGCCGTACTTATTGTTTCGCGATTGGTCAAATACACATTAAGTATGTTTGTAATTTTGGGTTTATGACCTTCAAACACTTTATAATGGCTTTGAAAGGAAAATGCGGTCCTCTTTTATTCAGATATTTTTTTCTTCTGATATACCGCAGGAGAAATGACGGAAGAAAAAGGTAGATAGAAGTCGGTGGGTGTGATATGGTAGATTACCATGCCGCGTGATTCCCTTTGATCCTATATGTTTGGAGTGTCAATTCCTGGAGCAATGCCTGTAGTAAAGTATGATGATTTAAGTCAAAATAATATGGTCGGTTTTCGGAATCACTTGAAATGTTTCATCCCATTGCAAATCTTAATTAAATACAATTCCTGTCTCTAAGCTTTGATTACAAAACAAACCTTTAGATTGATTGGAAATGCACAAATGATCTTTATTTTGATTAGATTGATTTCATAGTAATGCTGTCCTTTTCGTTAAAGTGCATTCATGTTATAAATTTTGGGTAGGCCAGATAAATCACGGCTTTTGTTTTTCTTAAAGCCGGACAAAACCGTTGTACGATACTTCGGGGATCATTATAATTAAATTTTGTTTAAAATCACAACTAGAGAACTGAAAAATACCAAGAACTATACACAAGTTATATTTCCACCCGGCAAAATTTTACAGATATGGTGAAGTCCGTTTTTTGTTTGTTTAAGGAATTCCGCCAAAAAAAATAAGATGAACATTAAGATAAGAAATGCAAATACAATTTCCTCAGTGCAAGATTTGTGAAAGTTCTACCAATTTCAATCATTACTTTTTAAGGAGCTACTCACTCTGCAAATCACGACCCAAAAATCAATCAGATAGAAACTTAAAATACTAAGCTCACAGTGATATAACGCAAGAAATATTCATATTGAAAACAATCATTAAAGAATTATATCGATAAATGACATGCCGATGACTGTGTAAATTTCGTACTTATAACTATGCTAACTAAGAAACAATAGTATATAGTCTTATAGTCACGGGACATGATTATGCAGTTTAAAACCACTTACAGTCACTGAACCAGTGAGACACACCCGAAAGCCGGAAGTTGAAAGGGAGCGTTAAAGCTGAAATGCATCATTTTGTTCAAACTAAATAAATCCCTTTTTGTCGTAGTTTCACTAGTATTTATATTTCATTTCATTTGTTCATCAGTGGCGGATCCAGCCATTTTAAAAAGAGGGGTCACAATCAAGGACAAAAGGGGGGTTCCAACTATGTGTCCCCATTCAAATGCATTGATCGGCCAAAAAAAGGGCGTTCCAACCCCCAAGAACCCAACCACCCACCCACCCCTGGATCCGCCAATGTTCATAATAAACAAAAGTGAGAGTAATGAATTAAAAATAGTATTTACAATTCAACAAATAATTTGTACTCTTTGGGACTAACAGGGTACCAGCATTTTGCTAAGTGGTAGTTGATAGAATTAAAGCGTATATAATTCAGAGGCTGATTTCGGGGATATCCACGGTGACTCGCCGATGCCATTTATAGAACTACATTTTTGATTTATCTAAATCTTTAAAAAACAAGTCTCACTCATAAAGTTTTCGTGTTGGTGCAACAACCCTTTTTTTCAACAGATTTTGCTGAGTTCGATGCATATCAGTGAATTGGAAAAGTGAGAAAATCAGAGGCAAAACTACACAACCTTAAATGTTGATAAAGAAGAAGTCACACCAGGTCTTTTTCAAAAAGGCTTTTAACCATTACTTATATTTATAGTTTCATAGCTTCATGTTTTAAACACTGATTTGGTCATATGTTTTGCTTTTAAATTATGACTTTTAACTGCAATTTTGACAGCAGATTTTGGTATTTAATAAATATCTAACAAACAGAAAAATCATGATTATTATATTTCAAAGTCAGTGACAACCTACGTTTTGTTGGAAGAAAAAAATATATACAAGTTTTGGGTACGTCAGGAGAAATAGGTCGTATATCACAATCTAGCAGTTCTATAAACATGTATCACTAAGCGGGTGATATATCGTAGACCCGACAATCCCACAACAGCAGTACTAAATTAAACGAATAACGAGGGCTTGACCAGGAGTCAAAAAGTGGAACGGCCAACATTTTGAAGAAAAAAAATTATTTAAGCAAAATGAGCATTAACAGTGATCTGAATTTATGGCAATTTGCATATGTTTTCATCGAAAGTGATTTTAAATAATATTCATATTTAACCCATATCCACATTCCTAAACATTTTAATAAATACATCATCACTAGAAATTAATAATTAATGTTCTTTATTGTCTATTCTAATATTCATGGTCTATAATGTACAAACAGTCAATGAATATATCATGCAGAACTACATTAGGCAAACTACAAAGGTTTTAACAAAAACACTTATTAAAGTATCATATCATATTTATCAAATAACTTTCTTTTCACATTTTTGTGTGTATTGTTTGCATAAGTCACGAGTAATTTAAAAATAGTTTTTAAGATCAATGTGCAAGACCACGCATGATTAAAAGGAAAGGAATGACTTTCCACCAAGACACCTGTAAAGACCTTAAGCAGTCTTAAGAAAATATTAATTACTTATCCCCGCCCAAAAGTTGAGGCATTCAACTAGGTTACTCACGTCTTATTTATGTACTTAAAGTATTATTACTATTATAAAAACGAAAATTTCACCCACGATTAACATAATCGTAAGGTACCACTGATCTTCATTAATATCCAAAATCGATCAAATATTTCCTTTTCCAAATCCATTCACTTTTTTTACCGATTGTAAACACGAACATATCGTATTACCATAAAACCACAATAGAACTACCTGTGAAAAGTTGAAAATAATATACGATATATATACGATATTAATAAAACGAAGGACAGTGGTGAAGTTTGTTGTACAGGGTTATCGAATAGTATATATATATATATATATGTTAACTAAAGATTAGAAAAGTGGTTCTGAAGAGGACATATCCGTCAAGTCGTTACAGTCACAACGATGCCGAACTTTCAGTACACAGTATATGTAAAGACTGGGGATAAAAAATTCGCTGGTACCGATGCTAATGTTTATATCATTCTCTATGACAGTGGAGGGAATAAAACACAAGAGTTCCATCTGGATAAATTCTTCCGTGATGATTTTGAGAGAGGTCAGTTAGATGATTTTCATCTGGGAGATGAAGTGGACTTAAAAAATATTTCAGAGTTAGAATTGTGGCGAGACGATTATGGGTTCGGTGACGAATGGTATGTGGATTATATTCAAGTTCATAAAAATGAAGAAATCTACTCGTTTCCAATGTTCAAATGGATAAAAGCTCATCATCATTATTTGATACCCCATTTAGACACTTCATTACCACAGTTTCATGCACATCAAGAACAGAGAGAATTAGAACTTCTTGAGAAACAAACTTACTATCAACTATGTCAGAAAGTGCCTGGATGTTCAATGCAGGTAAGGAAACGTCTATTTCTCTCAACAATTAATTGTTTTTATTATGTTTTCTTTCTTTCCAACTACCCTATGTTTGTATGTTAACTGGGACATGTCAAAATACATACCTATAATTAATATTAGTGTTACACTTTCATGTTTGATTTGTCATCACGTTAAAAATTTGCCCCTAATTTTTTTCCTTTGTTTTCTTTCTTTCCAACTACCTTACTTATTTTATCTATTTTAGTCATGTTAACTGGGACATATCAAAATACATACCTATAATTAATTTCATGTTTGATTTGTCGCCTCGTTAAATTATATGTGCCCATAGAATATTAAATACATGTCATATGCATTCCAAATTTCAATCATATTGTAATAAGTATTACCTGTAACATGACTTCCTAACCAAAATTCAAATTCAAATGTTTTTAAATATGAAAGACGTATATCTGAATGAATACTATTATATGCGTAACACTCAAATGGAACTCAGTATATTACTTATTCTATACAAAATTACGTGTTTTTTTTTCGGTTAGATTTAAAATCCCTGAACTTGTCAACGAAAATATCCCAATACCTCTTTGCATATAGATAAACCACACATATATTAGGGTACGTTAAACGATATTTAGTGGGAACAATAAGTAAACACTGGTTGGATTATAAACTCTTGGTCCTTTATTAGTATTAAATTACCAGTAAGCAAATAATCGTAGATACAGTCAAAGATTTATGATGTAAACCCAGGTCAATTAAAGGGTTAACGTTTTGTAAGACAAGGCAATGAATACAAAGATCTTCCAGCCAAACATGTAAATCAATACGTATACATATACATATTTAGACTTGAAAATAAGAATGCACTCCAAGTTGAAAATAATAAGTATCGGGTGTCTCTGTAGGTTTTATAAATATTATAGTATCCACGGACGGTATGAACGAGAAGCCTATCTTGCAATGTCTTGTTGTTCAAGGCTGTCTCCTGTTAGTTAATTTGTTATTTTCCTTTCAGTTAACATAGTTATGCGTTCCGCTATCAACTACAGCCTTAAAACACAATTTAACATTTGTGTATCTTCTTCAAGCCTGAAGTAATACATTAAACTGTAAACATAAACAATGTACACAAATGAAGTAAAACGTTACAATTATCAAAGTATATTAATCAATTTATATTTAATTATTCATAACCTGTGCTTAGAATACCGGAAACTTGGGAAAAGGAAAACGATCAACCATCCTTCTATACTATCCTCTCGTGTAATACTGTATATTTATTAAGGTCAATAGTTCATATCCGCATATAGGGTTAATAATGAAAATAAAGCTTGTTTTCCCACAGAAATCACACTTTTCTACAGAAGCAAATGTTTGCTTTTCCTTTAATGTATCACGTAAAAGTATTGGTATTTCCTGTGTTAAAATAGTGGTTTAGTAAAGCCAAGTTATTTACAACGAATTTCCTGCGTCTGAAGTGGTTTTCTGGTTTAAAATTAAATCTTAAACGGGATATTTATGTAAAAAGAAATGAAGGAGAACAAAACCCAGTTTTTAAAAGTATAAGCGTTCGAGACGCTTTTCTGGATTTTCCTTCGTCATGCCAAATGCCAAAGTCAGTAATTTGAAGTCTAAACATGTACCGAAACACGTTAAAATTTATATATGGCCAAAAGGGACTAAAATAGTCGCCAAATTCAACTAAGGTCTACTCTACCAGAGGGAGTTCAGGATTTCAAAAAGCATAAGTTAAAAAACTAAAGAAAGTGAACGTTTTGTGAATTCTAGAGAATCTTTTAAAAAAAAGTACTTTCATGCTAAAACATTGCACTGACACTTGTACTGTTTATCCGTTAAAGACACACAATGCATGGTGGATTTGACACGAGATACACTCGTTTTGGAAGCAAACTATCGGCGATTTAAACCATTTAACTATTCGTTCCAGGCAGGTGCTGTTCTGGAACCAGTTTATTGTTGGGTTTTTTTTTCTAGTCTAATTACATATGACTCGACATTCCTGTAACTAAGTGTGTTTTTTTTTTTAAATTTCAAATTGATTTATATTTCAACTCAGAATTGCATACATGGTTAGTTTGGCCTTTCTGTTTTTTATAGACACACTGGACATTAGGTGGAATCTGATGATTATTTGGCTATCCTATATATGTTTGCAGCCATCAGTTGTAAATCTTGTTACGAACAAAATAATCACTTTGGTCCTTTTTTCACCTTCTTAATCAAATATTGACTATATACCTGCATTTTTCTAGTCCTACGTACAAATCTTCTCTCGCCCACTCTCATCTTCTGACAGTAAAAGAGGTGTCTAAATACGATAAGATAGCTTATTATATTATTTAAAGTTTAAATAAATTACAATGTAGGACGAGTTTTAAAGATATTTGAAAAATAATTACAGTGTCAAGTAATGACTGATTCATATCAATCATTCCTTTAAAGTATGTGTAGGAAGTTAAATCTGGTCGTATTAAGTTTGTTTCATGTTCAGTTTTTATTAAAGGTAATTGGCTTTTCTCCATATACAAGGTCGCAAACGATGACAAATGTAGGTTTACCTATAGGAGTTATAAGTTATATAGTTAGAGTAACAGCAATAAATTGGCTGTTTAGTATGTCGTCCGTTTTCACTAAACAAGTACACACATTTATTACGAGGTCAGGTGAGCACCGCCTCTGGGCAAGGGATTTTCTCTCTGCTTTGAAGACACATGGTCTTCGGCTGTTATCTGCTCTTTGATCGGGTTGTTGTCTCCTTGACATATTCCCTGTTTCCATTTTCAATTGACTTTTTGCTTTGGGTTTGTCAGACCCCTTCTTTTCCATTGCTTCTGTCATTTTTTCTTCAAAATTTAGTTACATGTATATTTTCTTTCTAATAGTAATATTGATGTTTAATCAACTTTAATGTTTAGCGTTATATTTTATGGATATGCCATTACTGCTGAATGTATGCAGAAATCAATTGTTAACAACTTATTGCCTGCTCGTTGTTTATTTGTCATCATCCACACATTTCAATTCATTGATAAATAAATGACTGTATCTGTGTCACAGATTACTATATATATATACAAATATACAAACGTGCATATATATAATCCGCCTGTCTTAGTCACATCCTAACCTAACCTCTTTTTCTTGTATGTGACGTGCTAATTCTTCAGTAGCACATGTATTCAACTTCATCCATATCTTTTATAATGACAGAGGCGGATTTAGGGGGGCAGGGTGCCAGCCCCCCTTTTTGGGAAAAAATATTTTCCTTATATAGGGAATCACTGAAGCGTGAATGGAACAGACCCCCTCTTAGGCAGTCAGTGGGTCTCAACTTATGAAAATTCCTGGATCCGCCACTGAATGAAATTATCTGTCCAATATTGTTCTGTGGGCTGCTGAAACTGTCTGCTCATTTGTTTATATTTTATTTTTTGGATGTGTGGTTTTAAACAATAAATGTCTTTTGGTTGCCATAAATATATAAAATTAATGATTTGTAAAAATGACGACAGTCGTAAAGACCTTGTTCTAAGGTAGCTGATATTTTTGCTTTTATTAGTGGTCGTCTCTAGTCAAAATATTCCATCAACTTTCTGTACTTATTATACATATTGATATACTAAACTTTTCGTACACTTAATAAACTCTTAATATTTACCATTGGATTTTAACTTATTAACACTATACCAATTGTACTTGAATGTTAACAAACGGAAATCAAACGTCTTCCCCACGGAATAAAAACTTGAGACATCAAAAGGCCCAAAAAATCTCGAACGGCCTTCAGAAATAGACAGTTATGTATACAATATGCCAACCTTTACATATCAAAACTCAAAAACTAAAAAATAACCACAGTAAACTATTTAGAAATGAAAACTACATCGGTCATGCACATTTACATTGTAGGGTTTCATTTGCTTTGACAACCACCCTTCCCTTTTCAACTTCTTGTTCTACCATGTCCACTTTCAACAGAACACGATGAATATTCAGAAGACAAAGTCTTGGTTAGTAGAACGAACAAAACTACGTAATGGCAATTAAAACAGAACTAAAAAATTGCTTCTACGATTAAGTTATACTAGATAACGAAACACCATTCAGAATACAATAAATTGATAAACAATACTGTATCGATGGACACTTGCAGCTATACAGAAATCGCTCAAAATTCTTAACTTTAGGATTTATTATAGCTTACTATACGGTATTCGGTTTCCGCCTTGTTGTACGGTAACCCACAGTTGCTTAAATGTTTATTGTTGACTTATTGGCAATTCTACCAAATCTTATTATTGTTTATGATTGATCTTTAAATCATTCAACTATACCTTCAAATGTAAGAATTAATGATGGAATCTACTTCCACCTCGATGTTCTTTTTGATTGGCGCATTTTGTTTACGGGAACAGCTTTGATTTGACTAGTTCCTTGTATGTATTACAGAATGTTTCTATGATTCAGAAAAAAAACCAATGAAAGTTATTTATTATCACGTAATTATAAAAAAATACGGGAGACGTAAATTAGCTTAACAGTTACTTCTGTGTCAAAATATATACTTAATCAAGTTATTTCCATATGAAGTATGTTCTAAGTATACTCGGATGTTTTGTACGGTTTTTTTTACAAGGTCATCATTGTATCATCAACGTCATATACTATCAAGTTCATCTCTTGCATATTCCAAGAATTTTTACGGGTTTCTTAAGCTTGAAATACCCCGTTTTCAAAGCACGAGAGGATATTCGATTGTCGTTTTAGATAGGATTACATTTTTAACACTACCACTAGATGTTACCAATGTAAATCTATGTTGATCATATCTGTAAACTTAATTAAGGGCGTACTTGTAACTTCTGAGCTGGTTTCAGTTTCTGGGTTTTGAAAAAAAACCTAGTTTTGCCTTCAAATGTTTTCCGAATTAGGCCGAAAACGAAACTTACTTAACATTTGTTTCTTGAAGACTGAAACTCGAGTACTATCTGAAACTTTCTCGCATAATGTGTATGCTCATATTTCAGAACTGATGCGTTTATATCTCATTTCTTTAATTATATACAACTACTAAAGTTTTCTTGAGTTCTGTCATTTGCAAGTCCAAGTCACAATATAGTTTTCTATTTAAAATAATTTCACATTGTTATCAAGGATCTATGAATGCTTACTATACGGCAATGGTTTTATCCATTGGTGAAGGCTGTTTGGTGACATGCAGTTGTTTACATCGCTCTCGCTTGATTTTTGGTTGAAAGATGCCTCTCTGTATGTTCCATGTCCTAAATATAATTTTTATGGGTTTTGGAATCCATTCCTAGTTGCCAAAATGTCTTATTGATCAATATACACCAGTACAAATAGAAAAATAATAAATAATTCAAGACTCAATTTGTAACGGAAAATTTAAAATGTGAAAAGTGATTTTAAGTGCGTTATGAGCCTTATGAAGTTTGTATAAGAGAATCATCCTTTTACGTACTTTAATCTGAAGAACATTTGAAGTGGATGAGGACGTTTCGTACATTCATGTCATTTCCGCGATTATGTTATTATAGTTCACAAGTTCGGTCGCATTTACATATAGGCAAGGACAAATTATATTTAAAAGTATCTTTAGAAAAAAGTAAAAAATTGCATATATATACTTTCATTACATAAAACAGCCCTAATACTACCAAAACGGCATGTGTCATACTGGTGACGTCGTCTTTATTCAATGCTTTTCGGCCATGTCCAATATTTTTTAATACGGACTGGCAATGAATCCTGAATTACATGTACACATAAACAAACTTTGAATGTAATTCAGGATTCATTGCCAGTCCGTATTGGAAATATTAGCCCTTCAATCACATTTAATGTATGTAATGCAGTCAGCATTCAGAACAAGTCTGTATTGAAAAAGTTGGATTATTCAATAAAAGTGGTATGAACTGGCTGTTTCTGTATTGGCACTGCCACTGGTATGAATTCTCGGTCAGCTTTATTGACCCTCGACCCTACGGGTCTCGAGACGAATACAGCAAACCTTGAATCTATACCAGTGCAAATACAGAAACAGCCAGTTAACAACACTATAATATAACATTTCATCATAGCCAGATGCATATATTTTCGTGTAATGAAGTGGACATTCCTACAGTTATTTTACATACAATATAGCTTGTTTTAATTATCAAACAAAATATCTGCTCCTCATCGTCTGTAATTCAATTCCGATTCAAAATTCTAATTTGATATGTCTCTGGGATATACATTATGCGTTTTGCAGGAATTTCTACATACCCTCTGTTATTTAAATTGCCTGTTTTCTTTTCGTTCATTGTGCATCGTGCATCATTCGCGCGTTCTGTGTGCATGTTCTATTCTTTCATTGCCCATTCACCATATGGAAAACATTTTCTTAATATTTGTTATTTACTGGAGGGTAGATACTCTTGCTCTTTTTGGATGCACTGCAGTATAATGTGTCCCTGTGCTTGTAGTGTATGCTCTTATATTTTTACAGTTAAGTTTTTTGGCTTGTGAGCTGTCTACATATTCAATTGGTGTCTTTGAGAGTTGTCTCATTGGCAATCATACCACATCGTCTTTTTTATACTTATATGCATCGTTCGCTTTACCACGTGCGTTACTCCTTAATCGGGTGTAAAAACACTGTAAACTGTCGTGCAAGAGAAGACAACGCCTGCAAAGCCAAATATACCCTACATAAGTTAACAAAAATAAACCATGTCATTTATCATATTTTCGTAGATAGTAAGTTCGGTGTTTGTGTACACAATAACAATGAAAACACAAATGCGGCTCTGATGAGCCCGTAACCGACTAGAGACATTGTTAACTATAGATAATATAATAAAAGTTGACAAAAATTTGACTTATAGGTTTTAAATCCGACAAACATACTTTTTCGTGTCAATAGCGTCTTGATCATGTAATTTTATCTGTTTTAAAACTTTCTTTAAATTTAAACAGTGTACATGATATTTTGTACATTGTACCTCAGTCGTAAATGACGATTAACTTCAGATATTAGTTCTTTAACCCATGGAATTGTATATTTGAATATAAAATTCCGCGGCCTGTTTAACCAAAGACAGTTTACAACCTATGCATAAGTTTTTCATATTTTTTTCTGCTGTTGCAGTAAAAATGAGAAAGAGCAAATCTGTTTGGACTAGGGAATTATTGATTAATTTTTCAGAGTTTATTTCCCCCTTATTTCATGATGACGCTACCCTCCGCTATCCACTTCTATTTGCAATCATTGCACAATGCAATATCCCATGGCATTTGCCGATATGCTATGGAATATAAATAATAATATGCTAAAAAGAGTCATTAGTTCCACCATAATGGAAGTTCTAAAATCCAACATAGCGGAGGTTCTAAATTCCAACACAATGGAAGTTTTAAATTCCACCACAAGGGAAGTGCTAAATTCCAACACAATGGAAGTTCTAAATTCCACCACAAGGGAAGTGCTAAATTCCAACTTTAACCCATAGACATTTATTAATCAAACAAGGGATAGTTTGATAAAATTTGAAATTCGCTTGTGTTGTTGAACTTTGAGTTTGCGTAAGAGCTTATATCAGATTTACTTTTTTTTTATTATGCATAACATCCTAAACTATAGAATTTTAAGTAGGTTGACCGTATTACATACAAGGCGATGGTATTTCCTGCATTTCAGCATGTTATTTGACAAATACGCTTACGTTATTTGACCTGTGCCCTAGTCGAGGCCCAAGATCATGTAAAAAATGATAAAATGCAAACATTTAATGCACTATTATATGAACTAAGAAAATTTGTTTATGTTTCCAATATGCTTTAATCAAATATAACAATTTGAATGTATCATTTTCCAAACCCGATTCTTGTTAGCTAAATGGGTGTAACTATTCATATCTATCAGCATATTTTTGTAAACGGCTTAGTTGTGATGGTCTCTGCTAAATTCAACTACTTTTCTATACATCGGGCGATTAAGACCTTTATTTTACTATGTTTTGCATTAGAACCTGAAATTTCGTGTCTACTTGTAAACGGCAAAAACGTATCAATGCCCAGGTCTCAATCCATTTATAGAGGAATACTACCTTCCAAATATCAATCTACAAACTGAAAAAGAAGTACACACTTGACCTAAAAACTTTAATCAAAATTCTATCGGAAGTTAAGTTATGTAATTTATTTCACATATTTTAAATATTAAATCTGGTCAAATTTTGCATTACATTAAAATTGTATTCAAAATCAACAGTAATGCATAGCACTGAGTTTCATTGTAATTTTATGGATATATATGTAAATGTTTTGCAAATCTATAAATGTGAGTCAAAGTAGGTGCGGGATACATTATATGATAAACTAAAGTATATTATTAATCTATAGGTGTCATCAGCTGTCTATTTAGAAAATGACCTATATATCATGATACCATAAAAATGTGCATTTTACCTCGATATTGCATTGCACTCTTATGATATCATCTTTTTCCATCATCTGTTTACCGATTTATAGTTTTCTGTCAAATTTAATATTTAAGCACAGTTTGCAGGGATGTGAAATCTAAACACAACGATAGTACCTCCTCGTATCTATGATCTATATACTAAATTTGTTAGTCGTTTCATGCCTTGTTTCCACCTACTACTGATAGTTTTAAATAAAAGTCATTTATTTCCTCTATGATTATAAGCTTTATATAAAAAAAAACTGAATTACTTGAGGTTTTTCCATTGCTTACTTTTTCTTCTGCTACTGATACACGTAATTAGCTATCTGAATTCCTCTTTGAGTACCTATGAGTACATTTGCGTCACATGTTGATCTCACTTTCAATAATTTACTATCAAGTCGCATGTGCTTTCGTTATAAAACTATTAATAGCAAGCATAGGGATTACGAACAGGAATTTTCTTAACTCTAATATTGTCAACTGCTGCATTTCATACAACGTTCGTTCAATGATATAATTAACTTTCCCAGTTCTCCGGTAATATTTATTGTTGCTTATCAGATCTCCTGCAATATTTATAGATTATCGGTGATCATCTCAACGAGATTGGTTTTCTCGCTTGAGCCGGGACGGCGAAAGTGAGAAAGGCAATCGAGTTGAGATAAACAATGATAATCTTTTTATCGCTATTTTACCTATGACGACGTTGTCAATTTCATGTCAATTTCGTTAGCAACAACACGTGCATGCTTAGTTTCTAGCGATAATTTTCCATCTCAAGCGAGAAGCATGATATAAAAATTATCACAAAAAAAGATCAAAGGAAAAATGCACAAAATAGCGATAATGATTGTTAATGCTCATATGACAGATTTTTTCTTCATATCTTAACATCTCTTAATATGAATAAACGATGTTTTGATGTGAAGAAAAAAAACCTTAAATATCTGTACACCTCTTGTAATATGTTTGATCATCGATATTACAATTTAACTGCAGGAAGTAGTACTTCACCATTTAAATCACATTTGTTACGTTTAATGGTTTATTGTGGTTGTTTAATATTATGTCTTTTCTTGAATAAAATCACTTGAGCAGACAAATTTCAAAGTCAACAATATAAAGCAAATATCACACCTGTAATATACAATATTTATCTTTTTAAATAAGCATTAAAATCTCCGATAATATAAATTTATGAAATACATTTTCTATGACCGTTTTAGATATTAGAATGATTTTTTCTAGGTGTATTTTAGAGAAACATGGAAAGTATCAATCGATTTCTAATGCAAATAAAGAGTAAATTCAAAATTTGAATTTTCCATACTTTTTAAAAAGTCATAATATTAGAAAAGGAAATAACACAGACTATTGAAAATCGACCACCTACATCGTATTGTTGAAATGGGACAGCAAAGGGGGCCTGACTCTCTAACATGTACTGCCTACGTTTCCGACTTCTGGTCGGGATATAAACATGTGTCGGAGTTAATTTTGTTTGTATATATATATTAGGATAGTAAAACAAAACAAAAGTAGCCGGAAGACTACGGAAGCCGATAAGGGCCATTCAAAAAAAATAATTATGTCGTAAATTTCGACATGATATGTCATTATTTCGACATAACATCATCACTATGTCGTTAAACGACATCGCTATTTTTATAAAAGAATAGGTATTGTGATTGCCAAGAGACTAAATGACACAGAAATTAACAACTATAGGTCATCATAATGCCCCCAATAATTAGAAAAGACCCCGCAAAGTCAGCTATAAAAGAGCGACGAAAGATACCAGAGGGAGAGTCCCCGAAATGCCGTGTGGCTGACAGTGTTATTTATTAATTATTAGCTCCCTTGGTAAAACTCCAAATTTTATATTAAATGTATTTCATTGTTTAATAATTTACATGAAGCTTAATAAGTATACATTTGTTAAGTGCATAGCTTTTGCTATTTGAATTCATTGGTTAAAGATATTTACTTATATTGTAAAGTTTAATGTTTGCATCGTCGCAAAATCTTTGGTTACCTTCTTTGGTTACCTTCTGTGAGAAAGTTATATATATAATATAATAAAAGAGGGACGAAAGATTCCAAAGGGACAGTCAAACTCATAAATCTAAAACAAACTGACAACGTCATGGCTAAAAATGAAAAAGACAAACAGAAAAACAATAGTACACATGACACAACATAGAAAACCAAAGAATAAACAACAATGGCATTTAAGTTAAACAATTAACCGACCGTGGAAGGGCTGCATATGCATGAAGTACTATATGAAGAATAAGATGTGCAATTGCATGAGGACTGACATTGAGCCATACCAAAGCAAGCTAAGCTTTCCACATCCCTTTAAATAAGCTCAACCTACATGGCTTCTTGTAATAAGGGTGAATTGAAGTATTGATTGCTCTATTTCTACTTTCAAACGTTGGGCACGATGTTCCTACGTCGTGTCATCTAGTCTCTTGGCAATCATAATACATATTCTTTTATATATATATATAGCGATGTCGTTATTATGACATGTTATGTCGAAATTACGACATAGCGATGTCGTTTTAACGACATATTATGTCGAAAATGCGACATCGCACGACATAATTTTTGTTTGAATGACCCTTATCGGCTTCCGTAGAAAACAGAGCATAAACAGTCAGTTAGGAAAATATTTAACTATCAAAATAATAAAAACAAGAATGTGCCTCAGTACACGGATGCCCCAGTTCAGTGGACCGTGAAAATGGGGTACAATCTTTAATTTGGCATTAGAATTAGAAAGATCATATCATAAATAACATGTGAACTAAGTTTCAAGTTGATTGGACTTCAACTTCATCAAAAACTACCTCGACCAACAACTTTAACCTGAAGCGGGACAGACGGATGAACGAACAGACGGTACAACGAATGGACGGACGGACGGACAAACGGACGCACTGACCAGAAAACATAATGCCCATACATGGGGCATAAAAAAACACACAGTAAAACAAATTATACGTAATTGGACGAAATATCTGATTTCCATGAAATGTTACATATGCATTTAAAACTTTTTGAACTGCATGCAAATTATACAAGAATGATATGTATAGCATTTCTAATTCCAATGTGATACACCACTTTGTAAATTCGATTTTCTAGTTTTGGATTTTCTGGTAACTTCGAATATTATTTAAAACACGATATTTTTTACGACATGTAAGTTTGAAGTTATCATATTTCCCTTATCAAATAGACAATAATGGATGTTCATACTTGAGTTTTTTCCTTGAAATGTATTCAATACACCAAGCACTTACATGTATTTTTTCCTTTTTTGAAATTCATAGAAATAAACAATATACGAGTACTAGTATTAGTTTCATCCCGGAATTAAGCATTTACGCTAAAACATTTTAATTTGTTGACTTCCCTGCCGTTAATAGATATAAGAAGATATGGTATGAGTGCCAGTGAGACAACTCTCCATTTGTAAAAGAAAAGGGGATTCCTTTAGTTTAGAATTTCTCACTACATTGAAGACCTGTTGGTGACCTTCTACTGTTGTTTTTTCTATGGTCGGGTTGTTGTCTCTTTGACACATTCCCCATTTCCATTCTCAATTTTACAACTGAATATTTCTCGATTATAATCAGAGTGTCTGTGCAAAACTTCTTTACTATTTAACCAATTAACACGAATGGCGAAGATTCGTAGTATTAAATAATTGTACTAATTCATTCAAAAACATACAAATTTACCTTCTAACATTTAATAAAGACTAGAAGATCCAATATTAATAAAAAAAAAAAGATATTACATTATACAGCAAAATTCCATCGACAGGGAGACAATAAACACAGATTGAATTGAAACATTCAATTCAATCTGTGTTTGTTGTCTCCCTTTTGATATATTTTAATTAAGTTTTAGCTTTTAGGTTTATTACTCAAATAACAAAATACTAGTATGATAATTGTATTGTACTGTCATTTGTTAAGCATATTATAAGATAAGATAAGATAAGATATGTTTTATTCCAATTCAAGTGCCACATAAAGAGCAAATTAATTTATTACAATAAAGTTGATACTTGAGACAATAATTTTGACAATCATAAATAATTATGAATATAATCATTCCGTTTTTGTTGAGAATAAGACAGACAGACAGATAGCAAATGTCAATAGCAAAGTAGAGGTTAAATTTGATATCTGCATTCTTTGTAGTTCACATTACATAATCAAGTATCTCTTACACCCTTCCGTAAGCTATGTCTTCGGTTGGTGATAGGCTTACCCAGCCAGGTATACCTGTCAAAAAGGATATGTTTGGATAGAGAATTTATAGATTTATTGCAAAGGTAGTTATATTTGCATACAAACACTAACTAGCGATTACGACAAATACACCTGGATAAAAGTATAAAGATAACTTCTCGTGTATAAATTTGTGTCTCAAGAGATAGACTTGTAGTGACAATGGAAGCCTCTAAAAGCTATGAATATAAAGTTCAAGTCAAAACTGGTGACAAGAAAGGAGCAGGTACTGATGCAAATGTGCGAATAATTTTCCATGGAGAGGACGGACAAAAATCGGAACCACAAACTCTGGATGAGTTCTTTAGGAATGATTTTGAAGCCGGAAATATCGATTCATTTCTCATCAGACTGGAGCAAAATTTGGATAAAATTGTTTCTATAGAACTTTGGCAGGATGGTGCTGGTCTTTTTGCTGCATGGTATGTTGACTGGGTTGAAGTTACCATTGAGAAAACTGGGGATGTTTTTATATTTCCCCTATTTCGTTGGATTAAAGAAAACTATCATTACAGAATTCAACATCTTGATACTTGTCTTCCAAAAAATGACCCTCACCACCAGCAGAGGGAAATGGAATTGGAGGAAAAGAGGGAGATGTACCAACTGGTGGTAAAGGTCCAAGGTGCTCCGATCCAGGTAGAAAAAAAGTTGTATATATATATAGATTATCTCTTTATCTTTGTATTAAATGAACTCCCATAGGCAAATATCCTTTATGTTGTAAATCAAATAATAATCAAATTGGAGAATTGTCTAGAACACGAGAGCGACAATCTCATCTGAACCTAATTTGCTGCATCGTACTACGCTGTTTTCAAATGATCGATGTATTACTAATATACGTATATATATACGAAATGATCAATCGTATCACGCGTTTATAGAAGATCAAAGAAACTTTGCCCAGTTGGATTTGACTTTTTCCTATTCAACAGGTTTCTGTCAGTATCTTAACAGAAAAAAAAAACCATTCCTATGACAAATGATTCAGCCTAAGATTCACAAAAAACTATATAGAAGTCGGTAGATGTGTTATAGATAAATTTGTTTCAACACGCAAATGAGAATATATCATATAGCAATTTAACACATTGGTATCTTATTTTTTATTCATTTATTTATTCTGACCCGTTTCGTTATTATTTATAAGCATAATTTGGTAGAGGCGTGTGTGTTTCTTCTGCTTTCGTTTTCTGTGATGTATATTGCGATATTTCATGTTTTTTTTTAAATATCTATTTTGTTTTTAAAGATTATGATCGCTATATCCCCTATTTCAAAACACTGTACCGTAAATTGGGTGATTTCGGTTGTAGTTTTATTTTGGTTTTTTTGTGTCTCAAATGAAAGTGCCAAAATTAATCAGTCGAAAATAAAGCAAACACTAAAAATTGGAACGCAAACATCGCGTATTCGTATGACCATATCGTTATGTTAATTGTTGGGGACAAATTGCATGTTATAACATCACGGCCGACACTCGGCTAACCGAGAGATTGGTCGGTTAATCTATATTGAGTATGCGGCTATATCGGCGGTTGGTCTGTTAATCGGGTTGGCTAAAGTCTGTTAATCAGGTGTTATCGAGAAAATCATTGAAAACTCAGCATTTTTCATTGTATAACCTTTTAAATGTATGTTTATCATAAAAAATATTTATGTCAAACAAAACTATTCAATGTACTGAATCCAGTGGTGTAATGTTTATTTTTCTAGCTTTTATGTACGATTTATAAAATGAAAAGGCAAGTTACTCATCAATAAATTTATACACATTTTACACACACAAAATGTACACAAAATGACACATGGGTTGAATTTACTTGCATGCAATATTTTGAACATCGAAAAAAGACAGGCATTATGTGTGTTAACCAAATTGATATCATTGTGTGAAAAATCTACACGAAAATCTGTATTTTGGTGACATAAATCAATCTTTATTTAAAACCTGGTCTGTTATTGGGTCGGATGTATAAAACCCGGTCTGTTAATTGGTCTGTTAAGAGTTATGAATGACAATGAAAGTATAATTTTGTTACTTTATGGTGTGTTAATTTGGTAGGCGCAAGACAAGCGGCTAAAATATACGGAAATAACACTTGAGCAATGGAACATAAAATATATACGAAAACAAAACATGAGCAATGGAATATAAAATATACGGAAACAAAACACATGAACAATTAACAATTTAGGCAATGGATATCGAAAATTGATAAAAATGGTTTCAAAAAGTGTTAAATCAGTAAAGTAAAATTGATTTTATCCGAGAATGGTCGCACATATCATGTGAATTCTGTTTAATTGTCATGAATGACACCAATTTGTCATCTACATTGGTAACCAGTATAATATAAATCAGAGATTACCGTCGTAATGTAACTAAACATCAGTAAGTAAAATATATTGGGATGCCTAAATATAAAGCATAGAGAAAGAATAACGAGTAAGATAAATAAAATGTATAGAAAAGTAACATAACAATTTAAAGAATACAGAAATAAACAACACCCCCAATCCGGACCCTCATGGTATACACGAGAATCTGGATGGAGATACAAAATATAAATAAAAGATAAGGACAGTAGAGAGTGATGCATTGCTAAAAAAGAGAGAAAAAAAACAATAATTGTTTACGAATAAAGACATGAAACCCCCCTGAGTGCTGAAACAGTAACGGATTGCGATGTAATCATATTGGTGACAAATGCTTGAAGTTTACATGTGGACAACTGCAGTTCTCCTCTGCACATATGTAGAAAAGGAAATAAACGGAATAAAATGAATTAAAACTTAATACAACCAAATGTAGCTGCATTTGCTCCTTTTCATTTCCTTCTTTAGAATGATTTGTAAACAACAGATGATTAAGTAATAAAAGAAAAAAACCAATTGGATGATGCTGACGAATTAGGGTTAAACGTCCAGTGACAAATATCATGTGTATATGAGAACGAAAACACGTTATATGTACCCTGTGTTGTATTAGAAAGACACGTTCAGTCGGATTTGAGAACATGCTACTTTGAGCAGAGACAAAAATTAAGATTGATTGAAATCGTTAATAATAAATTCATGCATATTCCAGCGGCCAACCCAGAGCACGCTTTATTGAAGTGACACACTCTTCAATACAATGCAAAGAAAGTCAAAATGAAAATGCTTTTACTGGAAGGATAGTGTTGTACCGTATTATCTTTTTTTTTTTACTCAAGAACATCTCATTCTTAACTTTTTCAATGGGAAAATATAAAGGTAGCAAAACTATTTTCGTGGCTAAATAACTCTTAACTGACGCAATTTCAATTGTCCAACTCATTAACAGACTTTATTCCCATAATTTTCACTAAAACGTGGTATTACTCGCGTTATATTATAATTATGAAATATTTACTAATGTCAGTTTATATTTAAGAACCAAAGTAGTATTTTGTGTCTTTTAAATGATATCTAAAATTGTTTGTTTCGCCTTTTATTAAAAAAAATTGCTATGCGTGTAATCATAAATACTACACACTTGCGCGACGCCTTTTACTTTTACTGAAAACTGCGCAGACTATGAAATGTTTTTAAAGGTGGAAATTGTTCTATGATAGATATCATTTTGTCAGACACTTTTCTTTTTTTGATTTGATTCTTATAATATGCCAAAAATCTGTATATTTGATAGAGTTTAACATTAAATTGTGCGTTTTACTCTTAACAGACGTATAGCCAACCCGATTAACAGACCAATCGCCCATATAGCCGCATACTCAATATAGATTAACCGACCAATCTCTCGGTTAGCCGAGTGTCGGCCGTGAACATATCTTCCGTATTTTTCTAACAATTCTATCAATAGCAAAATCTGCAAGTTAAACCTGGGAACAGTATTAGTATGTTCCTGTCTAATTCATTCTGTCATCTTTAATACCCGGAGTAGATAATGAATATATTTTTTACTTGGTAATGTTTTAGGGTAAACCTTTCAGTTATCAGATATTTTGAATAAAAGTGACATGATTAATGAAAATGTCACTTGTTGGTCAAGCTGGCTCTGTAACTTAGCACCAATATTCATTCCCAGGTGTAGTTGGGGTTCGTCGTGATTTTTTTTAGCTTTTCCATGTACTTGTTGTTTGCCTCTTTATATATCTCCATCAGCATGATCAGCTAGGCTACATTATTTGCCCAGCCTTTGATTTGAGATTTGTATTCCTCCTTGATATGTCTTTCATTTTGGCCTTCTAGTAACCATAGTATAGATAAACACAAACCATTGAATTGCGGTGAACATCTATTTGCCCTGTTTATAATTACTAGAATTTGCAAGAAAGTTTTAGCAGCCATCAACCAATGGCTAAATACTCAAACGTCCATATCTAACTCCAAATAAAACATTATTACTGATGAATAGTTTGTTCCAATTTTAGTATACCTGACGAAGAGGATTTTAGTCTTTTAAAACAAGTAGTTGTCTGAGGTTGGAGTGCCAAGATTTAAAACATTATTTTTTTTCTCATTCTATAAACTAGGATGGCGTGTTCTTAAATTTCTAATGTTCGTTGTCTTCTGCCATCCTTCATTTGAAATATAACAAAGCGTTCTGCTTGGCACTGTTATTCTTAATATGAGGAACGGGAATGACATCTTATGCACGTTGTGTTATCAATTGATCATTTGTATTGAGCTATATATATATCCACTTTTCGGTTATTGCTCTCTGTTCGGTATTTCAAATTTACTGACCACGCCTTTTATATCCAACTATACGGTATGGGTTATTCCTAATCTTTGAAGGCCGTGCAGTTGCCTAATATTGCTTACATCCACTTCATTTGAACTTTGTTGGATAGTTGTCGCATTGTAATCATACCACATCTTCTTATTTGTATACTTTAATAGACTTAGACAAAAAAACCATTTACTTAATAAGTTCCTAATAATTTATAGAACTTGTAGAATTACAATACACTATTTTCTAAACCGCATTCGAATATAATTGACATGTATAAAAGCAACTATTGGTCACCGTAACCTGTCAGTAATGAGCAGATTCTATGACGTATTGTCAGTTATGAAAGGCCCCGACATGACAAAATGTGATACAATTTAAACGAGAAAAATTGTGAAACAATTTAAACGAGACAAAATGTGAAACAGTTTAAACGAGAAAAATTGTGAAACAATTTAAACGAGACAAAATGTGAAACAGTTTAAACGAGACAAAATGTGAAACAATTTAAACGAGAAAAATTGTGAAACAATTTAAACGAGACAAAATGTGAAACAGTTTAAACGAGACAAAATGTGAAACAGTTTAAACGAGACAAAATGTGAAACAATTTAAACGAGACAAAAATGAAACAATTTAAACGAGACAAAATGTGAAACAGTTTAAAAAACGAGGCAAAATGTGAAACAGTTTAAACGAGACAAAATGTGAAACAATTTAAACGAGAGAACCAACGATTAATGACTAGGATTCCACAGGAATTTGTGTGCAAATCAGTGCAAAATAATTAACAGACATGGGCTGCATTATCTCATAAACGTTAAGATATCTGTGCAATATGGTTTTAAAATAATTAAAACAGATAACATTTCAGGCTTATGTAACACTTTAAAGATGTGTGCTTAGTCTCAACCGTGTTATGTATAATATGTTATAGAATGGTTTACAATAACAATTGGATAATTGGTCGAATTAAGTGCGTGCACAGGTTTAGATAAAAGTAGCGAACCGTATCTATAATCTGCAAAACTATTTAAATGCAGAGATTCTTCCTTCATTAAACTCTAATTAGATGCTAACAACTGTTAAAAGACGATTTGTCTTAAAGTTTAAGTTTGATATGATTCGTGTGTGAGTGAGAAATGGACATAATTTTTAACGTTGTTCTCAATTGGGCAGGATTTCTTACAATGTTCTTGTGTGAATGACATTTACACAGGATTAATTACATTGTTCTGGTGTGAATGACAATTGGGCAAGATTTATTACATTGTTCTTGTGTGAATGAGAAATGGGCAGAATTTCTTACATTGTTCTTGTCAAAACTGGCGACAAAAAATTCTCAGGAACCGATGCAAATGTAAGCATAATTCTTTATGGATGTAAAGGAATTAAAACAGAAGAATTTGTCTTGGACAACTTTTTCAGAAATGATTTTGAATCAGGAACAATTGATTCTTTTCCCGTAGAATCAAACATAAATATTCCTCAAATCGAGCGGATAGAACTTTGGCGAGACACTTCAGGAATTTCAAGTTCCTGGTATGTAGATTGGATCGAAGTGAAAAATCAGACCACAGCGGAAGCCAGTATTTTCCCGGTTTTTCGATGGATTAAGGGGAACTATCATTACTGCATTCAACATTTGGACACCTCTCTCTCCCAGTGTGATAAATACCCAAATCAGAGATATATGGAACTCTCCGAGAAAAGGAAGACGTATCAGTTGAAGGTCAAATTTGAAAATGGACCAGCCCAGGTACATGATTAATTGTTGGTTTGATGAATGATTCCACAATCTTATAAACGTATAATGTCGAGGCAATGCAACAGATTGCGATAAATATAGGTATTAATCCGAGGAATAACAATGTTAAATAAATACAAATTTGACCCAAATCATGTTTTAGTCCACATATGTTGGGATTATTTACAATACTCAAGGAAAATTATTGGATCTAAAGGTAGAAAATTAAAAAAAAAAAACAAAAAAAACCAACCAACAAAAACAACAAAAACATCGTACATTTTTTGTTCAAAAAACGAGTTAGCGTTGAATATATATATGCAAATTTTGGCTTTCAGATTATGATCTAACATTTAAAGTTAATAATATCTATTTGTAAACTAATCGCTGTAATGAAAATGTATGTTTTTGAACGCATTAATACATCAGGAGTATTGAATACAAAAAAGATCGTCATATTAATATGAATACTAGTAGAAGCTACTTAATATGTGTACTTTTAGTTTAATGATGTTATAAGGTTAAAGGCATACACACCTTCGATGACAGAACAAGGATTAGGTGGGTGGCATTTGTGCCCGTAAAAAGCGTGGAAATGTCTAGTTTCCTCCCACACTGACTATAAGAAATAAATTATCAGGAATGGCTTTTATATTATCGTTTACTATTATATTTTACATTTAATCTATATTTCTGCTGTCCATTGGAACTTATATTGTTTGACATGCAAACTTTGTTTTAGCTTTTTCTTTTAAAGATTTGCATGCCTTTCCACTCAAATAGTTTCCCATCAACTTTGTCATATTATATATTAAACGTTAATCCTCATTCCATATCTAAATGATTATTCTAGTATGAGTATTATCATAAAAGCTGAACACATCTAAAAAAAACCCGCGAAAACACGAAAGCGAAAACGTGAAAACGCGAAATGAATTTCTCAATTTCTCGATTTCTCGTTTTCGCTTTCTCGCTTTTTCGATTTCCGATTTCCCAATTTCTCGATTTCTCGATTTCCCGATTTCTTGATTTCTCAATTTCTCGATTTCGCTTTCTTGATTTCGCGAGTTCGCTCTGGAAAAGTGAAAGGAAAAAACGCGAAAACACGAAAAGGGGAAATGGCCGCATCCAGCCACCATAGAAATGAGTTTTATTTCAATTTTTTCGTTGGAAAAAAAGGAAGAAACATTCGTTGTAGTCATCAACATTTAAAAAATGTCTGCACTAAGTCAGAATTGTTTTTATAACCGAATCATTGTAATGTCCTCGTCCTCAGTGCTCGTTTAAAGTGTAGTATTCATTGTTCATACCACATTAACATGTTTTCGTCCTTATCAGATGTAATGTTGCCACTAGATGGTAAGCAACCCTCACGCATTTATCCATGCATTCTTTAATACACGTCATTTAATTCAAGTTCACTTAGATTCTTATACGTCGTATTTATTTCAGCTATGTTTACTGGGATTGAAACGTGTCATTTCATTCAAGCTATTTTATTGAGATTTTTACACGTCAATTATGCAAGCTATTTTTGCGGAGATTTTCGTACATGTACGTCATTCAATTTCTGTCATGTTTACTGAAATCCGTGTATGTCCCATTATTCAAGCCATGTTAACTGAGATCTGTTTATGTCCTATTATTCAAGTCATGTTTACTGAGATCTGTTTATGTCCTATTATTCAAGCCATGTTTACTGAGATCCATTTATGTCCTATTATTCAAGTCATGTTTACTGAGATCTGTTTATGTCCTATTATTCAAGTCATGTTTACTGAGATCTGTTTATGTACTATTATTCAAGCCATATTTACTGAGATCCGTTTATATCCTATTATTCAAGCCATGTCTACTGATAAAATTGAGAATGGAAATGGGGAATGTGTCAAAGAGACAACAACCCGACCAAATAAAAAACAACAGCAGAGGGTCACCAACAGGTCTTCACTGATATCCGTTAATGTCCTATTATTCAAGCCATGTTTACTGAGATCTGTGTATGTCCTATTATTCAAGCCATGTTTACTGAGATCCGTGTATGTCCTTTTATTCAAGCCATGTTTACTGAGATCCGTTTATGTCCTTTTATTCAAGCCATGTTTACTGAGATCTGTTTATGTCCTATTATTCAAGCCATGTTTACTGAGATCCGTTAATGTCCTATTATTCAAGCCATGTTTACTGAGATCCGTAAATGTCCTATTATTCAAGTCATGTTTACTGAGATCTGTCCTTTTATTCAAGCCATGTTTACTGAGATCTGTTTGTCCTATTATTCAAGCCATGTTTACTGAGATCCGTTAATGTCCTATTATTCAAGCCATGTTTACTGAGATCCGTTAATGTCCCATTATATCCGTGTATGTCCTATTATTCAAGCCATGTTTACTGAGATCCGTTTATGTCCTATTATTCAAGCCATGTTTACTGAGATCCGTTTATATCCTATTATTCAAGCCATGTCTACTGAGGATTATTCAAGCCATGTTTACTGAGATCCGTGTATGTCCTATTATTCAAGCCATGTTTACTGAGATCCGTTTATGTCCTTTTATTCAAGCCATGTTTACTGAGATCTGTTTATGTCCTATTATTCAAGCCATGTTTACTGAGATCCGTTAATGTCCTATTATTCAAGCCATGTCTACTGAGATCCGTAAATGTCCTATTATTCAAGTCATGTTTACTGAGATCTGTCCTTTTATTCAAGCCATGTTAACTGAGATCTGTGTATGTCCTATTATTCAAGCCATGTTTACTGAGATCCGTTAATGTCCTATTATTCAAGCAATGTTTACTGAGATCCGTTAATGTCCCATTATATCCGTGTATGTCCTATTATTCAAGTCATGTTTACTGAGATCCGTTTATGTCCTTTTATTCAAGCCATGTTTACTGAGATCTGTTTATGTCCTATTATTCAAGCCATGTTTACTGAGATCCGTTAATGTCCTATTATTCAAGCCATGTTTACTGAGATCCGTAAATGTCCTATTATTCAAGTCATGTTTACTGAGATCTGTCCTTTTATTCAAGCCATGTATACTGAGATCTGTGTATGTCCTATTATTCAAGCCATGTTTACTGAGATCCGTTAATGTCCTATTATTCAAGCCATGTTTACTGAGATCCGTTAATGTCCCATTATATCCGTGTATGTCCTATTATTCAAGCCATGTTTACTGAGATCCGTTTATGTCCTTTTATTCAAGCCATGTTTACGGAAATCTGTTTATGTCCTATTATTCAAGCCATGTTTACTGAGATCCGTTAATGTCCTATTATTCAAGCCATGTTTACTGAGACCCGTAAATGTCCTATTATTCAAGTCATGTTTACTGAGATCTGTCCTTTTATTCAAGCCATGTTTACTGAGATCTGTGTATGTCCTATTATTCAAGCCATGTTTACTGAGATCCGTTAATGTCCTATCATTCAAGCCATGTTTACTGAGATCCGTTAATGTCCCATTATTCAAGTCATGTTTACTGAGATCCGTTTATGTCCTATTTTTCAAGACATGTTTACTGAGATCCGTTTATGTCCTATTATTCAAGCAATGTTTAGTGAGGATTATTCAAGCCATGTTTACTGAGATCCGTGTATGTCCTATTATTCAAGCCATGTTTACTAAGATCCGTTTATGTCCTATTATTCAAGTCATGTTTACTGGGATCCATTTATGTCCTATTATTCAAGCCATGTTTACTGAAATCCGTTTATGTCCTATTATTCAAGCCATATTTACTAAGATCCGTTTATGTCCTATTATTCATGTCATGTTTACTGAGTTCCGCTTATGTCCTTTTATTCAAGCCATGTTTACTAAGATCCGTTTATGTCCTATTATTCATGTCATGTTTACTGAGATCCGCTTATGTCCTATTATTTAAGCCATGTTTACTGAGATCCGTTTATGTCCTATTATTCAAGCCATGTTTACTGAGATCCGTTTATGTCCTATTATTCAAGCCATGTTTACCGAGATTCGTTTATGTCCTATTATTCAAGTCATGTTTACTGTGATTATTCGAATATACCGAACATTACATGTCATTGAATTCCAGTCATTCTATTCGTACATGCCATTCAACTCCAGTCATATTTACTGATATTCGTCGTGTCATCTAACTCCAGTCATGTTTACTGATATTCGTCATGTCATCCAACTCCAGTCATGTTTACTGATATTCGTCGTGTCATCCAACTCCAGTCATGTTTACTAATATTCGTCGTGTCATTCAACTCAAGTCATGTTTACTGATATTTGTTCTGTCATACAACTCCAGTCATGTTTACTGATATTCGTCGTGTCATCCAACTCCAGTCATGTTTACTGATATTCGTCGTGTCATCCAACTCCAGTCATGTTTACTGATATTCGTCGTGTCATTCAACTCCAGTCATGTTTGCTGATATTCGTCGTGTCATTCAACTCCAGACATGTTTACTAACACAATCTGTAATCATTCTTACATGTTATTCAATTCCAGTCATGTTTATTGAGATTCGTATATGTCATGTAATGCCAGCTTGTCATGTTTATCGATTTTCGTACATGTCATTCAATTTTAGTAATTTTTGCTGCTATTGTTTCATTTCATTCTATTCCAGTAACGTGGTATTCTTACATGGTACTCAATTCCAGTTCCTGTCATGTTTACTCTCATACTTGCTATTCTGCATGGTTTGTGTCGCCCAAATTTTTAGCGAAGCACTCTTTCGCCTATGGTATGCTATATTTTGCCCTCTTGAATGTCATTAGATTTCTCGTTTTACACAGCTGGTTTATAGTAATACGACTTTCTATAGTAAAATGGCTTAGTGTACATAAAACACTACACAAATATTATCGGTTAAATGATCTGTGAAAAAGAATTAAAAAAAAAGAAGTTTATTAATCTGGGGCTTGTGAACACCCACCGTAAAGTTTTCGTTTAAATTTTGAATCAAATATCAAAATTGTTGAATCAGGAACTTAAATAATGTTCACTTGAACTACACAATTACCTGTGATACCTGTTGACATGTGCATTCTTAAGATATGATATTGGTAAATATAAACATAGATAGGGACATAAAATGTAATAATATCAAATTAGACATTTTATGCCCAATCAGTTATCCGATACTTCGTCACAGCGTTTCTGTTTATATATTGACCTGGCTAAGAAGCTTCTATTTTAGACTGACTTTCAGCATGGGTGATTGTGTATCAAGCTTTGAAAAAGCAAATTTTATGATATATGTCAAGACTGGTGACAGGTTAAATTCTGGAACAGATGCTAATGTTCAAATAATTCTTCAAGATTATAGTGAAAATAAAACTGAGGAATTTGTATTGGATAAGTTCTTTCGGAATGATTTCGAGAAAGGAAATATAGATGCGTTTCCAGTTAAAAAGCCTAGTCATTTTGGGAATGAAATTGCTGAAATAGAGTTCTGGCGAGACAATGCTGGGCTCGCCAGTGACTGGTATGTGGATAAGATTTGTATAGAAAATATGAAAACTAATGACACGTACGTGTTCCCCGTCTTCCGTTGGATTAAAGCGGATTATCACTATATCATAAGACATTTGGATACATCATTACCCCAGTTAGATCCCCATCCAGAACAAAGACTAATGGAACTAAATGACAAAAGACAATCTTACCAAATTACTGAGAAAATCAAAGGTGGTCCTGCCCAGGTAGGCAAATAATTTTTATACACAAATATATTTAAATATGTCTAAAATTCCATTTTCCTGTTCCGTAAAACACAATCTTACAATCGATTGCCGCGGTTTTTCTTATTTTTGTTCGTAAGTTATAAACAAAATAATATGTTTGTGTATATAAGTAATCCTCTTTGATAAACGGGTTAGACAACTTACTGAACAACAAGTCAATTTATCTGAGGCAAAGTCGGTGACCGTGTTAAACTAATTTTCTGTTGTCTGTAGAGACAGACGGGTACAAAACGTAGTAGATTATTTTGGTTTTCATTCATTAGAATTTTATTCAGTATATTTATTGTCATTTCAACTGATATCATATCATTGTTAAATGTATTAAACAATCATTTTCCATTTCAGCATGATTGTTTTATTGGTTATAGTTGAAATGTTTGCTAAATCATTGAAATGATAACACTTAATTTCGAAAAGTTCATTTATAAAGTAAAAAGAACATCCGTTTGTAAAACATTCCAATAAAAACTTTTTACATTTATGATATAAAGTTCTACCGATGTCAAGTTGAATCATTCACTATATAAAATAGAAGCAATAAAGAAAAAATAATATTAATAATTTGATAGAATTAATGTTACTTAAAAGCACGGGTTCCGGCATGGAATCCACTTATTTTTTGTACCATATGATTCCTGTAACATGACAAGTCTTCATATCAACTGTATGTTAAGTCCTAGCTCAAGACGCGAAAACATTGCCGAGCTTATATTGACCGAAGGCTGATAATACATCTCATATGAAAAATATGAAAATGGCATGGTTGGAAGTAGTTATCTTTTTATCATATATCCCTCGTTGAAAAAAAACATTGTATAAAACTGTTTTACGTAAAAATATATTAACCACATACTGAATTTTAAAAAGGCTACAACATATATAGACAGTTAAAATATTTAATCACATTTAAAGTCGTATATTAAAAACGAAATTGTAATGCTACGGAAATGAATTTAAACCAATGCATTTATATATTCTTAACAGTCATCTATGCATGATTTTTTTAAAACATTTATTACGAATCCATAACATATAATCGACAAAATATGTTTCATTAAGTGAAAATTTTGCCTTGCTTATTAACTTTCGTTTTGATACGATAAAGGATTTCCCCTTTTAAAGTACACGTGTTTTATAGTAAAACTTTGCAATTCAAATGTATAAACTTCTTCAACTTTAAAATAAAATGAAGTACCATATGACTTTAAAAAGCATTTGATGTTCTATTGCAATGGATGATAAATCAATTATTTGCAGTACATAAGTGTCCTGCTAGGATTGAGATAGTGGAGCTATATATGAATTTTCTAATGAAAAGCAAACTCAGCTACTGTATGCCTTTATTAATTTTGGTTCATTTATTAGTTTTGGAGTTTAGTATGACGTCCATTGTTCATGAACTAGCACACATTTTTGTTTAAGGACCAGCTGAAGCTCACCTCCGGGTGTGGGATTTTTCATCGTGTTGAAGACCCATTGAAGGCCTTGTGCTGTTTTCTGCTCTTTATTCGGGTTATAAATAAAGGCAACAGTAGTAGACCGCTGTTCAAAACTCATAAATCCATGGACAAAAAACAAAATCGGGGTAACAAACTAAAACCGAGGGAAACGCATTAAATATAAGAGGAGAACAACGACATAACACTAAAATGTCTTGTTGACACGTTTCCCGTTTAAATTCCAAATTTTATGATATCTTGTATTGCAAAAAGTGAATCAATGAATGAATATAGGAATGAAGAATGAAAGATAGACAAACAAATGTTGTTCTGAAAGCTGTTTATTAGTTTTTATGTGTTTTGAAATATAAGCTCTCTTACAAAGTTACAAAGCCTTATATGTACTAGCATTATAAACAGACCATAATAGTTAAATATAATTTATATTACGACACATTTTTTTATGTTACCTAGATCTCTCGTCCCAGTACAGGGGATTAAGTTACAATTTATAATCTTGAACTACATTTCTTACCTTTCTTACTATTTATAACACGTCAAGAAATTACGTATTTAAAAGTTATGTAAGAATTGAATGGTTCTTTCTGTAACTTCATTTAGGGTGCAACAGCGTTGACCGATGTACATTTTGTAAGAAAAGCAGAAGCGCTTCATTCTAAAAAACGCTTTTACAACCCTATGACGTTACAAAAAGAAGCATTCAATACTTATAATTACATTTTTTTAGCTAGGATCATGAAAACACGATTTTTTTTATCTAATTTACCTGTGCACTTTTTGTGGGACCTCGTATCATCATGCATGATAAATGTTATGTGTACTGAAGTTGGTTAATTGCAGTGTAGGAAATCAGAATAACGTATTATAATGAAACATACATCTAATGAAATTATATCCTAGTAATTTTAACTGTAAAATTAGATTTGTTTTGCTATTCTCGAGTCGTTATGTTCGTTTTGGTCATATAAGTCATGAGGTGTCTATACATTTAACAAGTGGACATAATAAATTTATAAATAGACAATAAAAGTGCATTGACTTGACATATCAACGATATAAGGATGAGGCTTAGAAACGGGGAAATGCGAGGCTGTGCCGAGCTTTTTCTCCGTTATGGACCGAATCCTTATATTGTTGATATGTCAAGTCAATGCACTATTATTGTCTTTATACTGCAATCTAGAAAACGCATTTTCAATTTTTGTTTAATGTGTTAATGTTATTTATTTGATTTAAATATTGGTAAAAATCCCCCTTTAAAAAGCCCTCATATCAGGCGGAGAAATGTACAACACAATGAAATGTTACATTACCGATTGAAACCCGCAGTTGTATACATTGGAAACAAGAACAGGTTGAAGAGGTCGTATGAATAATTAGATATAGTTTCGACAACTTCTATTTAAATATTCATGAGGAATAGTTGTATCGGGTCAGTGACTGTATATGACATAAAAATATACAGTCAACGCATTTGACTGCTCAAATAGAACGAGAGCAGTATGATGCCTCGTTCACACGTACATTTAATTCGAATTGAATTCGAATTGAATGCGAATCGAATTCGTTAATCGCGTTCACACACTCTTCTTCTTTAATTCGAATTGATTCAAATTAGCTACTTCGAATTATCCAATTCGCATTAGAAATACACTTTTGTTAATACGAATTAAAAGTTAACGTCGTTTGGACAGTAAAGCGAATTTGACGCGCATTGCAATTCGAATTAGAATTGGCGTTAGGACGTAAAACGTTTCGAATGCGAATTAAACCAATTCGAATTAGTTAATGCGAATCGAGTTCGAATTACGTGTGAACTCAGCATGAATATCGGTATTATTTTAGAACGTTTTCTCTTTATAAATTGGATTTTTACTAGAAAAGAAAGCATATTCAACGGGAGAAAATTGATCGTGCGGAACGTATATATGTAACGTTTTTTAACATCACTTTCTATATAAACCATCATTAGACAATGTTTTTTTTTTTTACTTTTATCTATATTGAGTGGCATACGAGCAACATAGCAATTTCATATATTTTTCAAGACACAGATCTATATGTACATTTATTATACTAGTAACATATATCATTAAAATCATAAAAAAAACAGTTTACTGCCTGTAAACTTTCCTTGCTTTCATACGCTTTCACTCATTGAGGGCTTCATCAAAGTCAAAATTCTTAATGTCTCAGAAATCATCATGAGAACATTCAAAACCATGTTGGACATAGAGTTTCTTAATCTACTCAGAATCATTTTCTGAGTAGGAAATCCTCTCTCACAAGGCACACTAAAAATTGGTATTAAAATAGTCAATTCCAGAAGCTAAACAAGGTTTGGAAGGATCCCATGATAATTTCTGAAAACTCATTCCACTGACAAGAAAGACAAGTTTGAATTGCTGAAGTTCCCAATAACCAATCTGGTATACTGGCTATACTCTGACACACACTCTACTCTCTCTATACCAAGACCCAGTGATGGCCTTCGGCCGATTTTTACTCTTTGGTCGGGTTGTTGTCTCTTTGACACATTCCCCATTTTCATTCACAATTTTATAGTTTGATGTACATTTGGTTTTAGGTAAATAATTGTCATTGGATAATAATTTCTCTCTCGGAATAAGGATTAGAATAATTACTGTCTTTGGTTTCGGAAATTATGTGGTTTAATCGAATTTTGAAAAACAGATATTCACTTCAACTGTTGGCCTTAGTGAATATCAATTTTTCAAAAGTCAATCAAACCACATATTTAGCTCATCAAAAGACAGTAATTGTATAATACACACACATTTAAAGAGTTATTTTTCTCGTAATATGTATTTGTCACTAAATAAAGTTGGATTGCATAAAGAACGTCAA
The DNA here is from genome assembly GCF_963676685.1 of Mytilus edulis. Taxonomy (NCBI): domain Eukaryota; kingdom Metazoa; phylum Mollusca; class Bivalvia; order Mytilida; family Mytilidae; genus Mytilus; species Mytilus edulis. The sequence continues at coordinate 29,659,139 of NC_092351.1, read as the reverse complement.
TGCTGTAATAGTTCATCGCACGCAATTCCTTCACATGTGACAAAACCCTTAGCTAAGGAACTGTTCGTTTAATGATGTTCTTCTCACAACCGTAGTCATGCCTTGAAAACGGAACAAAGGTCCCCACTCAAAGTCAAGCTCAAGGTGCCCCCTAACACCAGTTAAAGCGGAATCAACATTAAGATGTCGTTAACCCAATATTTGTGCATTGGAGAACACAAATCCGGGGTTTTATTCTATAGCGGATAAAGTTCCTAACGAATACTCTCATATTTGCATTACAATTCCTTAGTAAGATTCTTGAATACATAATTAAAATGAATGTGACTGCAAATTAACAAGAGTGAATTATATCTCAAATTATCACGAATAAAACAAATCATAGCTGACTATGCGGTAATCCTATCTAAATATATTGCCATTCCCAATTGTATGTTATTTTTTTTTTAAACCTTATCACTATCTGTACAGAGCACGTCTACTGGACCATTTTATTCTCGTTTTTATTTAACCCATATCTTTTTAAAAGCTTAAAAAAATCTACGATTTACCCATTTATGTAACTATTCCCTATTACCAATTAAGGGGTGTTCCTAAGATAGGAAGCTTATACATAAAAAAGAAAGGTATGGGCTATGCTCATTGTTGAAGGCCGTATGGTGACCTTCAGTTGTTAATTTCTGTGTCATTTGCATGGTCACTTGTGGCAATCATACCACATCTTCTTTTTTTTATATATATATATATGTAGTAAACACGTATTAATAAACAAGATCTCGAGTTTCAAAGATAATTGTTAAGCTATTTGAAGTTACCTACGGTATGATATAAATATTGTTTGTTTATTTCCAGGTCAAAGAAATCCCAAGTGACGAACAGTTCTCATTTGATTACAAAGTATGTATTTACTTATTTAATTTTACATTTATATTTATCTTTGCTTATTCTGTATAAAAGACGTAAAAAGTTGCCCAACTTGAAAAGAGCTTCATATGTACAAACTTACAAATATCGGATACTTTTGAAATATTGATTGTGTTTGCTTTAAGTCCAGTGGCAAATATGTCATGCATATTCAGGACGGGAACACATAAACAGTTCATCTATAGTGTATATACGTTCTGCAAATTGGGACAACATGAATGACGAGAGGGGAATTTATTTGGACTGCCAATGTAAACAAAGTGTATGCTGAATACAGGCAGACATTTTTGCAAGCATCAAGCCACTGCAAGCATCAAGCCACTGCAAGCATCAAGCCACTGCAAGCATCAATCCACTGACAGGCATTCAAAGAGTTTTATAAGGGTTCTTTAATGTAAAGGAAGCATGACTCTGCACTTGCATTATATATACATTTGTATTATATTTTACGTCTCTTTTCCGAGCGGGCATGTCGCGATACACCCTACACAATCAAAAAGACGTCCATATGGCATATTTTTCTGCCAGATAGAAGAGGCCTAAGTGACACATGTTTCTACTCCAGTGAACGATTTTGATTCAAAAAACAGTTTGTGGATAAAATGGTGAAAGATACTTGTTTAGGGGCCAGCTGAAGGACGCATCCGGGTGCGAGAATTTGTCGCTACATTGAAAACCTGTTGGTGACCTCCTGCTGTTGTTTTTTCTATGGTCGGGTTGTTGTGTCTTTGACACATTCCCCATTTCCATTCTCAATTTTATTAAATGATAAATTAGATTAGAATAATATTATGTTAACGTTGCTTAAGATACTAAGTTTGTTTGGAATACAACAAGAATACAAGGAGGATTATTTATTTACTTTTAATATACAATTCTAATAATTTCCAAAAGGTTTTTTGGTGTTTTATTTTTAAATGTTGAAATTAAACAAGAGGATGGTTTACACTGTATAAACATGTAAGCATTTTGGTTGAATTGTAAAAATCTAAACCTGTTGCTAATAAATGATAACACTGCTATTCAATTTTTAAGAATAAATATCTTTTTCTTATCCAGTGGAATATCGCAAAGAGGAAAATTCAAATGATAGCAACCAGTAAGCTGCACATGTTGTTGAATGGTGCTAACTGGGAAAGTCTATTTGATCTCACGAATGTCTACTCTGATGCATTTGGTGAACCGGAGGTAAGATGTGGTTAAAGTCATAATAAACGAGTGACCGATAAAAAATAATGTTATTCCAATTCTTGAACCAATGCATACAAACATCATAAACTTAGTCTACTGTGCACCATTTCATTATTTTTTCGCATAAATTTCGTATAATCGTCAATTGTTTTTCAATTGGTCAGTGTTGTTGTGAAAATATGGCAGGTAATTAAAGTTCGTGTTTCGAAGCCGAAGTTTAACGATAAAGTTTTATAATAAAAAAACATATGCATTATTTTTTTTTTAATTTGAGGTTTCTTATGACTTTAAATCATTAAATATACTATCAACCAGTAATTTCTGAGTTTATAATGTGTGATAACTTTGAGTATATCTGATAATGGTGACCATCTTACACTTTTTTTCAAAACGATTGATGATTGAAAAGTTTTCAAAATTAGATTTAAAAAAAATAATTTGCATTATCAGTAAATCAGATACTAGTATTACATAACTTTTTGCAGTGCAAATTAATAGATAACGAACACGTGTAATATCCTATTTTGATAAATCATTTATGTAAGAAACGCATTATATACGTAATGCATTATTTATCGCTCTTTCGGTAACACTTGACGTGAGATTGCAGACCGATCATACTATTAGATATCAATACCGCACTCCTCGGACGATTTCCGTAGAAGATTTAATTGTCTGCTGTAAGGTCTTTATTATATTAAAATAACATAAATGTCCATTCATACTGTCCGGACGGTAATTAAAGTAATAATGTCCACTAATGTGTGCTGTTTTATCTAGTTATGTGGAGATTAGCAATAGGTTCGAATTACTTTTGATGATTTATTCCTTATAACTTTTACAAAAAAGATATGTTCGCACAATTGAGAGCTACGTAATGAGATTGGTGTATTATTTGACACCTGTTAACTTGAAAATGTGTTTTTAGTATATACTAAAGATATGATAACCCTAGATAATGATGGATTTAGTACATCTTTTCGTCCGTTAAACTTGATATTTTGTCTTCTAAACTTGACATTTTCGTCCCCTAAACTTGATTGGTTTCGTTCCCCAAGCTTGATTCTGTCATTGTTTTTGCCCCAGAAGTTTAATTGTAAAGATCTGGAAAAAATAAAAAAAGACTCAAATTCTCCTTTAAAAATTGGACACTTTATTTCTTAAAATAGTAAAATATGGCTTCAACTTCACTTATTAGCACAAGTGAACAGAATCTTATTTAAATTTTAATCAAAATATATAGCAAACCTTGAGTTTAATCCCAGGGTTCTTTTGTCTATATCTATCTTGGACATGTTGGCAGAGATAACTTTCTACATGTTCTAAAGTTGACCGAACCAATAGCTTCAACCCGAGCCCAACTCTTGCTTCTCTTCGTTAGAATCACTGGCTTTCACTATCATGCCTTTCCGAAGTTAAAGTAAGGAGCCTGTAACTGACTTTAACTATCATGCCTTTCCGAAGTTAAAGTAAGGAGCCTGTAACTGACTTCAACTATCATGCCTTTCCGAAGTTAAAGTAAGGAGCCTGTAACTGACTTTAACTATCATGCCTTTCCGAAGTTAAAGTAAGGAGCCTGTAACTGGCTTTAACTATCATGTCTTTCCGAAGTTAAAGTAAGGAGACTGTAACTGGCTTTAACTATCATGCCTTTCCGAAGTTAAAGTAAGGAGCCTGTAACTGGCTTTCACTATCATGCCTTTCCGAAGTTAAAGTAAGGAGCCTGTAAATGGCTTTCACTATCATGCCTTTCCGAAGTTAAAGTAAGGAGCCTGTAACTGACTTTAACTATCATGCCTTTCCGAAGTTAAAGTAAGGAGCATGTAAGTGGCTTTAACTATCATGCCTTTCCGAAGTTAAAGTAAGGAGCCTGTAACTGACTTTAACTATCATGCCTTTCCGAAGTTAAAGTAAGGAGCCTGTAACTGACTTTAACTATCATGCCTTTCCGAAGTTAAAGTAAGGAGCCTGTAACTGGCTTTAACTATCATGCCTTTCCGAAGTTAAAGTAAGGAGCCTGTAACTGGCTTTAACTATCATGCCTTTCCGAAGTTAAAGTAAGGAGCCTGTAACTGGCTTTAACTATCATGCCTTTCCGAAGTTAAAGTAAGGAGCCTGTAACTGACTTTAACTATCATGCCTTTCCGAAAAGTCAAGAGCCTGTAACTGACTTTAACTATCATGCCTTTCCGAAGTTAAAGTAAGGAGCCTGTAACTGACTTTAACTATCATGCCTTTTCGAAGTTAAAGTAAGGAGCCTGTAACTGACTTTAACTATCATGCCTTTCCGAAGTTAAAGTAAGGAGCATGTAACTGACTTCAACTATCATGCCTTTCCGAAGTTAAAGTAAGGAGCATGTAACTGGCTTTAACTATCATGCCTTTCCGAAGTTAAAGAAAGGAGCATGTAACTGACTTTAACTATCATGCCTCTCCGAAGTTAAAGTAAGGAGCCTGTAACTGACTTTAACTATCATGCCTTTTAGAAGTTTAATTAAGGAGCCTGTAACTGGCTTTAACTATCATGCCATTCCGAAGTTAAAGAAAGGAGCATGTAACTGACTTTAACTATCATGCCTTTCCGAAGTTAAAGTAAGGAGCCTGTAACTGACTTTAACCATCATGTCTTTCCGAAGTTAAAGTTAGGAGCCTGTAACTGACTTTAACTATCATGCCTTTCCGAAGTTAAAGTAAGGAGCATGTAACTGACTCTAACTATCATGCCTTTCCGAAGTTAAAGTAAGGAGCATGTAACTGGCTTTAACTATCATGCCTTTCCGAAGTTAAAGTTAGGAGCATGTAACTAGCTTTAACTATCATGCCTTTCCGAAGTTAAAGTAAGGAGCCTGTAACTGACTTTAACTATCATGCATTTCCGAAGTTAAAGTAAGGAGCCTGTAACTGACTTTAACTATTATGCCTTTCCGAAGTTAAACTAAGGAGCCTGTAACTGACTTTAACTATCATGCCTTTCCGAAGTTAAAGTAAGGAGCATGTAACTGGCTTTAACTATCATGCCTTTCCGAAGTTAAAGTAAGGTGCCTGTAACTGGCTTTAACTATCATGCCTTTCCGAAGTTAAAGTAAGGAGCCTGTAACTGGCTTTAACCATCATGTCTTTCCGAAGTTAAAGTAAGGAGCCTGTAACTGACTTTAACTATCATGCATTTCCGAAGTTAAAGTAAGGAGCATGTAACTGGCTTTAACTATCATGCCTTTCCGAAGTTAAAGTAAGGAGCCTGTAACTGACTTTAACTATCATGCCTTTCCGAAGTTAAAGTAAGGAGCCTGTAACTGACTTTCACTATCATGCCTTTCCGAAGTTAAAGTAAGGAGCCTGTAACTGACTTTAACTATCATGCCTTTCCGAAGTTAAAGTAAGGAGCCTTTAACTGACTTTAACTATCATGCCTTTCCGAAGTTAAACTAAGGAGCCTGTAACTGACTTTAACTATCATGCATTTCCGAAGTTAAAGTAAGGAGCCTGTAACTGACTTTAACTATAATGCCTTTCCGAAGTTAAACTAAGGAGCCTGTAACTGACTTTAACTATCATGCCTTTCCGAAGTTAAAGTAAGGAGACTGTAACTGGCTTTAACTATCATGCCTTTCCGAAGTTAAAGTAAGGAGCCTGTAACTGACTTTAACTATCATGCATTTCCGAAGTTAAAGTAAGGAGGCTGTAACTGGCTTTAACTATCATACCTTTCCGAAGTTAAAGTAAGGAGCCTGTAACTGGCTTTAACTATCATGCCTTTCCGAAGTTAAAGCAAGGAGCCTGTAACTGGCTCTAACTATCATGCCTTTCCGAAGTTAAAGTTAGGAACCTGTAACTGACTTTACCTATTATGCCTTTCCGAAGTTAAAGTAAGGAGCCTGTAACCGACTTCACCTATCATGCCTTTCCGAAGTTAAAGTAAGGAGCCTGTAACTGACTTTAACTATCATGCCTTTCCGAAGTTAAAGTAAGGAGCCTGTAACTGGCTTTAACTATCATGCCTTTCCGAAGTTAAAGTAAGGAGCCTGTAACTGACTTTAACTATCATGCCTTTTCGAAGTTAAAGTAAGGAGCCTGTAAATGACTTTAACTATCATGCCTTTCCGAAGTTTAATTAAGGAGCCTGTAACTGGCTTTAACTATCATGCCTTTCCGAAGTTAAACTAAGGAGCCTGTAACTGACTTTAACCATCATGCTTTCCGAAGTTAAACTAAGGAGCCTGTAACTGACTTTAACTATCATGCCTTTCCGAAGTTAAAGTAAGGAGCCTGTAACTGGCTTTTACTATCATGTCTTTCCGAAGTTAAAGTAAGGAGCCTGTAAATGACTTTAACTATCATGCCTTTCCGAAGTTAAAGTAAGGAGCCTGTAACTGGCTTGAACTATCATGCCTTTCCGAAGTTAAAGTAAGGAGTCTGTAACTGACTTTAACTATCATGCTTTTCCGAAGTTAAAGTAAGAAGCCTCTAACTGGCTTTAACTATTATGCCTTTCCGAAGTTAAACTAAGGAGCCTGTAACTGACTTTAACTATCATGCTTTTCCGAAGTTAAAGTAAGGAGCCTTTTACCTAGCTTTAACTATCATACCTTTCCGAAGTTAAAGTAAGGAGCCTGTAGCTGGCTTTAACTATCATGCCTTTTCGAAGTTAAAGCAAGGAGCCTGTAACTGGCTTTAACTATCATGCCTTTCCGAAGTTAAAGTAAGGAGCCTGTAACTGACTTTACCTATCATGCCTTTCCGAAGTTTAATTAAGGAGCCTGTAACTGGCTTTAACTATCATGCCTTTTCGAAGTTAAACTAAGGAGCCTGTAACTGACTTTAACCATCATGCCTTTCCGAAGTTTAACTAAGGAGCCTGTAACTGACTTTAACTATCATGCCTTTCCGAAGTTAAAGTAAGGAGCCTGTAACTGACTTTAACTATCATGCTTTTCCGAAGTTAAAGTAAGGTGCCTGTAACTGGCTTTAACTATCATGCCTTTCCGAAGTTAAAGTAAGGAGCCTGTAACTGACTTTAACCATCATGCGTTTCCGAAGTTAAAGTAAGGAGCCTGTAACTGACTTTAACTATCATGCCTTTCCGAAGTTAAAGTAAGGAGCCTGTAACTGACTTTAACTATCATGCCTTTCCGAAGTTAAAGTAAGGAGCCTATAACTGGCTTTAACTATCATGCCTTTCCGAAGTTAAAGTAAGGAGCATGTAACTAGCTTTAACTATCATGCCTTTCCGAAGTTAAAGAAAGGAGCATGTAACTGGCTTTAACTATCATGCCTTTCCGAAGTTTAAGTAAGGAGCCTGTAACTGACTTTAACTATCATGCCTTTCCGAAGTTAAAGTAAGGAGCATGTAACTGGCTTTAACTATCATGCCTTTCCGAAGTTAAAGTAAGGAGCCTGTAACTGACTTTAACTATCATGCCTTTCCGAAGTTAAAGAATGGTGCATGTAACTGGCTTTAACTATCATGCCTTTCCGAAGTTTAAGTAAGGAGCCTGTAACTGACTTTAACTATCATGCCTTTCCGAAGTTAAAGTAAGGAGCATGTAACTGGCTTTAACTATCATGCTTTTCCGAAGTTAAAGTAAGGAGCATGTAACTGGCATTAACTATCATACCTTTCCGAAGTTAAAGTAAGGAGCCTGTAACTGACTTTAACTATCATGCCTTTCCGAAGTTAAAGTAAGGAGCCTGCAACTGACTGTAACTATCATGCCTTTTCGAAGTTAAAGTAAGGAGCCTGTAACTGGCTTTCACTATCATGCCTTTCCGAAGTTAAAGTAAGGAGCCTCTAACTGGCTTTTACTATCATGCCTTTCCGAAGTTAAAGTAAGGAGCATGTAACTGGCTTTAACTAGCATGCCTTTCCGAAGTTAAAATAAGGAGCATGTAACTGACTTTAACTATCATGCCTTTCCGAAGTTAAAGTAAGGAGCCTGTAATTCAATTGGGGTCGTTGTTTACTGTCTGTTATCATGGTTATATTTGTGTTTCATTTATTGTTTTGTGATTGTCTTGTTGATTTCCTTGTTGAATAGTTTCACAGTTTGTCAGGTAGTATGATAATAATGGAGTTTGTGTATTGGTGGTCGTACCGTGACCTTCATAATTGAAGCTTTCCTCCCTTGAGGTAGCAATACACAGTTAGGAGTTTAGTTTCGCATTATGGCCCCTGTGAATTTTTTAAATAGGAAAGTTATTGTGTAATAAAATTAATTTTTAGACAGATGAGTGCTAATTTAGCCTTCAAAGATGGTTTATAAGAGCATTAAGACTATTTTTTACATGTTTTATGGGCTGTTTTCTGTTTGACAGTCCGTATTTTCATAGCTTGACCGGTCATCGGTCCAGAAATTAATGTACTGTTTTACAAACACTCTTTTTCTACACGAAGTTTTTGACGCAATTTTACAAAAAAAAGAGATGAAAGACATATGATTTTCATTGGATTTGCTGAATGATATAGGTACACAGTTTCAGAAAAGGTATTACTTCAAGCGATTGAAATTCTACTTTTAGCCAAATTTTGGGGGAATATGTGACATCTTTCCCCCCCCTTTTTGCAATATTTTATAACAAATAAATGCAGATTGTTGCCATGGATACACCAAAAAGGAATTATATTTTGCCATTTTATATACTGGAAATAAAATCTATGGAAGGTTCTGATTACATACATATGCCCCTATATGACACAAACAGTAAGCTTGATATTGCAAGAAAGCAATGAAAAGGGGATGGTAAAATTCATAAAGGCAAATTTTAGTATTTTTTCCTAACTGTTTATTGCTACCTGATGTATCGGATTTCACGTATCAATTCCGACTTAATATGACAGTGTATTGATACATCACACAGCCTCTCAGACGTCCCTAAGGATATATATTTTACTGAAGGATAGAACGATACTTAGATCTATAATGAATACAATTAAAAGAAGGCTATAGTTGGATAGTTGTCTCATTGGCATTACTACCACATCACATTATTTTTTAATGATAAGTTTGACATTTGAAACAAAAAAAATCAAATGATACCGAATTGCCTTGCAGAGACATAATGAAATATAATGATTAAGTAATAAACATACAAATTACCATTTTTAAAGTCAAAACGACGAGTTTATTTTGTCCACAATGTTAATAATTCATACTAAATGTGTAATGGCATAATATATTTGATGCAAGGGACACCCATGGGACCATTTACTCATTTCATTATTCTAATTTTGATTCCATGTTGCAAGTTTTATATTTTTTTTGAAACAATAGACGCCGTTCCTTGACAAGGTTATGAACTTTTGGTTATTGTAGTACGATGGTATAAACAAGAATAACGGAACTTTTACATACTTTTTTTTTATTGTGCTTTTTTATTGTACAAACATAAGAATAATTTTACGTAAATAATCTATATATACCTCACGCATAGATGACCTTAGCTGTATTTGGCAAAACGTTTAGGAATTTTGGTCCTGAATGCTCTTCAACTTCGTGCTTTACTTGGCCTTTTAAACTTTTTTGGATTCGAGCGTCACTGATGAGTCTTTTGTAGACGAAACGCGCATCTGGCGTATACTAAATTTGGTCCTGGTATCTATGATGAGTTTATTTATACATGTACATTTTGTAAGATTTATACGGAGAAAAAGGCATACATTTTGTAAATAAAAACCAACCATCGAGTTACATGATTTGCAACACGACGGTGCCTCATTTGGAGCAGATCATGTTCACCCTTGTGAGCAGCTTGGAATAATTTTAATTTTTGATGGGGTTCGTGTTGCTCAGTATTAATTTTCTCTGTTGTGTTTTATGTATTGTTGTTTGTTATTCGTTGTTTTTTGTTTGTTATGGCATTACTCATCATAGCTCTTTGTCACCTCCAAATAGTTCATCTTGTTTTATCTATTGTACGTAACTTTATACCCATTCCTTCCTGAATTGGAGTTGGATACCAATTTTCGTGCCCCCTCCCCCTCCGAACTTAAATGTTCAACGAATGATACATTTTCTATAGGCTTATATGTAGACTTCATCAAAACCACGAAATTAATTATACATGATCATGCTGAACATCCTTAATCCACGAAAATTGCTACCCGCGAAAATAAATTAATCCACAGTATAACGTTATCTGTTCCAATGTCTGATATGGGAGACAGGTTTGTTTAATATTGTTTGTGATTAAAAGTCTCAAGAATAACACAATTAATGTTTAATTATTTCAGGGTGTAAAGAAATGGAGTAACGATATCTACTTTGGTTCTCAGAGAATATCAAGCATGAACCACTCACTAATCGAACTATGCACAGCTATGCCACAAAAGTAAGTATGTCTACTTTGGTTCTCAGAGAATATCAAGCATGAATCACTCACTAATCGAACTATGCACAGCTATGCCACAAACATAAGTCTGTCTACTTTGGTTCACAGAGAATGCAAAGCATGAACCACACACTAATCGAACTATGCACAGCTATGCTACAAAAGTAAGTATGTCTACTTTGGTTCACAGAGAATATCAAGCATGAACCACTCACTAATGGAACTATCCACAGCTATGCCACAAAAGTAAGTCTGTCTACTTTAGTTCACAGAGAATATCAAGCATGAACCACTCACTAATCGAACTATGCACAGCTATGCCATAAAAGTAAGTCTGTCTACTTTGGTTCACAGAGAATATCAAGCATGAACCACTCACTAATGGAACTATGCACAGCTATGCCACAAAAGTAAGTCTGTCTACTTTGGTTCACAGAGAAAATCAAGCATGAACCACTCACTAATCGAACTATGCACAGCTATGCCACAAAAGTAAGTCTGTCTACTTTGGTTCACAGAAAATATCAAGTATGAACCATTCATTAATGGAACTATGCACAGCTATGCCACAAAAGTTAATCTGTCTACTTTGGTTCTCAGAGAATGTCAAGCATGAACCACTAGCTGATGAAATCATTTATGATTATGCTGACAAAAGTAACTTGGTCGTCTTTAATACAAAGAGGATATATAGCATGAATCAATACGATTATATATACAGGACAAGTATTAACAAATCTATCAAACAACGAAGACAGTTCAGTTTGACCAATCAGAACGCAAAACAGGATTCAAACATATATATTTAAACGCATTTTCCAAGGCATAAAAGGAAGCCAAAATTTTAGATGTTGTTGAGATATATTCCACACTGCGTGAATAGCAATTTACCAAATTCTTTAGGAATATCTTAAGGTTCTTTTCTCCTTTAGTATTGACTAATAATTATATGTCTCCCACTGAACCTTTGCTTTACAACGTTTTTCTTTACAGAATGAACATAACAGAGGATGAGCTGAAACAAGTTCTAGACAAAGGATGGAGCATCCAACAAGCCATCAAAGCTAATCGACTTTTCATTATAGATCTGATAGATATAAAAGATATCCCTGTGAGAAGTCCTGAACTTATTGTAAGTTCTAATTTTTTATATGAAACTTTTTTTTTATGTCCAACGTTTTAAATTATGACATAGTACCTCAGCTTCATGGTCATTTTCTTTCAATTTTTGTATTGTAATTGAATTCTTACGTAATATTTATAAATTAACTGTGTAAAAAAGTTATATAGAATTTTTTGAAATACTAAGTCTTTTCTACCTCAGGCATTGATTACCTTAGCTGTATTTGGCAAAACTTTTAGGAATTTTGGTCCTCAATGCTCTTCAACTTCGTACTTTTTTGGCCTTTTTAACTTTTTTGGATTCGGTTTTTGGTTTGTAGACGAAACGGGCGTCCTGGTATTTATGATGAGTTTACTTACTATATTATTTATGAAATTGCATTGAGTTGACCAACAAAACATTTTATATTCAAGATCAAATTAAATATGAAATTTGTATAGTAAGACAAACATATAAAGTATTATTTTTTTTCAGTTGACATGTCCAATAGCATTATTCTTCTTGAATGAAAAAAAGCAACTTGTACCAATAGCGATTCAGCTGTTCCAAGAGAAAAGAGAAGATAACCCTGTAAATATTCTATTTATACTCTCATGTTTTCAAAATATTCAAACATTTACGCAATAGAAATATTTTAATTATTAGAGAACCAAAGAAAAAAGGAGAGAGGTGTGATAAAGAGTTTTCATCAAAATAAAAACAAATGTAAAAAAGAAGTAGCAAAAAGATCGAACCCCAAGTTAAATCCAAAGGGCGGCAGCCCGACTGACCAAATCAAGTGATAGACTATATCAACCATCTGAACGAATGAGATACAACTGTCATACTTCTAACTTGGTGCAGGAATGTTCGAAGAAAATTGCGGGTTAAACATAATTCAATAGCGGGTAAAAACCTCTAATTTCAATAGCACTTTTCAGAAGAAAGCATGGACACAAACTTTTGGTGACAACTTTATATGCTGACATAGCTTGCTGAAATAGGGTTTATAAGATTTTTCGTTCAGAATGTGTGTGTTGCTAATCATTTGTGTTCCTTGTATATGAAACATAAATGTTATCACTGGAATGTTAAGTATCAGAAGCAATTAACAATGCCACTAATGGACCAAGGAAATGATTATCACTGTGTAGAATTTGAGTTCACTCTCTATTTTGGCGAGGTTTTTGTTGGTAAACATTTCACATTCTGTGTAGGATTGTGTATAAATTTTTTTCTTCAGTATTTTTCTTTATGCCTGTATTTTTTTCTTTTTCAACTTACTTTTTTGAACGTCTTATTGAAGATCGAGCGTAGCAATTGAAATATTAATGCCTTACTTCAAGATGATCACATAATAATTCAATGTATAAACTATCAAAATTATAGAATACACTAATTAAATGATGTCGATGTTACGGTGAAATTCACTGGTAAACTAATATTGATCTTTTTAAGACTGAACAATAAATGGTTAAGCAATTTTCAGTCATTCAGTCAATTTCCAAACTTATCCACAATGGTAAATCCAGTACTGTTCAACTTTTTGGAATTTTGGATCCTCAATGCTCTTTAACTTTGTACTTCTTTGGTTTTATAAATATTTTGACATGAGCGTCACTGATAGGTCTTATGTAGACGAAACGCGCATCTGACGTACTAAATTATAATCCGGGTTCCTTTGGTAACTATTTACACCACTGGGTCGAGGCCACTGCTGGTGGACGTTTCGTCCCCGAGGGTATCACCAGCCCAGTAGTCAACACTTCGGTGTTGACATGAATATCAATAATGTGGTCATCTTTATAAATTTCCTGTTTACAAAACTTTTGAAGTTTTCGAAAAACTAAGGATTTTCTTATCCCAGGCATAAGTTACCTTAGCCATATTTGGCACAACTTTTTGGAATTTTGGATCCTCAATGCTCTTCAACTTTGTAATTGTTTTGGTTTTATAAATATTTTGACATGAGCGTCACTGATGAGTCTATGTAGACGAAACGGGCGTCTGGTGTACTGAACTATAATCCTGGTACATTTGATAACTATTTGACATTTCGCGTGAAGGTAATCAAGACTGTTCATGCAGTCTCTGTTCAGAACATGGATTCTTTGTTAGAACTAAACATGGCTGAATCATTCATTGTTAGAAATAAACATGGCTGAATCATTCATTGTTAGAACTAAACATGGCTGAATCATTCATTGTTAGAACTAAACATGGTTGGATCATGCATTGTTAGAACTAAACATGGCTGAATCATTCCTTGTTAGAACTAAACATTACTGAATTATTCATTGTTAGAACTAAACATGGCTGAATCGTTCATTGTAAGAGCTAAACATTGCTGAATCATTCGTTGGTAGATATTTGCAGATGATGTTAAGATCATAATTATCGTGTATGACTAATATTCATTTACTAGTGGTTTATCTCAAGGGTGTCGAATTTAGTTCATTATTTTTTTTTGTTTTATTGACATGACAATTTTGAAAGTATTTGTTAAAGTTCCAATAGAAATAGTTATCAAAGGTACCATGATAATAATTTAAAATACGCCAGAAGAGAGACTCGGTCCTGTAATTTTCGTAAAGTTTCAGGTACAAGATTAGTTTGATGAACAGTAGTTTGGTCTCAATATAATATCTGGCCACAAGCTTCAACTTCGTGTATTTATATGTTTAGCAGATTTTGTTTGAAAATTTCAGTCAATTGTAGTTTCTGTTTGTGGTTTTTGTTTGTGCAGTTTTCCCTGCTGGATACAAATTATTGTCAACTTGGCATATTGGGTCAATTTGGGTTGCTGACCAACATTGTTAATATAACGGAACTTTAAACAACTGTCAAACAAATGGGAGGTTTAGCTAAGGTTTTAACCAAAATATTCCTCGAAAATTGACTGTACCAAGTCAGGAAAACGACAGTTGATTTTCTCTTTTTTGTTGATTGATAGCGTTCAAATTTGTCATTTTAAAGGCCATCCGCTTTTTCAATTTGCCTTCGGAGTTATCATCCCAGAATGCAAATTAATTTAATATTTACAATATCTTAATCCAAAGTAAGTATGACCTCAATTTCATGGTTAGTTGATATGGTTTATTTTTTTGGGTAAGGTTAATACTAGTTAGGAGTGAAGAATATGAGAAGATGAGATTACAATGTTAATATGAAAACTTAACAAATTTTATCAGATTTAATTATAAAATAAACATTTATGATAGAAGCATTATATATCAGAAATGTATAGAACTAAAAAACCCAATTATAAAGGATTTTGCTAGTACAATGTATAACAGTATTTGGTGGTATCAATAGGTGTTCACACCAAAAGACCCTCCTAATACGTGGTTAATGGCAAAGATGTGGTACAACCTAGCCGATGCTTCTTATCATCAATCACTGACTCATTTAGGTAGGTATATTATACTGTTCAACATTTCCATACAAACACATTACAAATGTTTTGTCATTCTTCTTCTTTAATTTTGTAAAAATGCAAAGCTTTTATTCCATGGAAGTCTACAGATATGTGTTTGCTTTTTGTTATAATAGTTTATTTGTCCAGTAGTGCCCTAACATGTAATACTTCATCATCCTTATTAATCCACAAACGGAAAACATCATCTTTTGAAAAGGGTGAATATATATGAGGATCTTTACATTTCCTAATGGATATTATTGACAATAGGCATGATTCTTCTCAAAATTGAACATTAGGGTATTATAGATTATCTTGAATTCTCTTGGTATTCGCTTCACTATGCACTATAATTGGTAATTTACATCTGCATAAAAAATAAATTATGGAGAGATGACACATTTGATGAGTTTTTGCTTAAATTTTTAACAGTCAGTATTTTGGTTTATTAAAGTTAACTTTTTTTTAATTTGATAAATCAACATATTTTTATGTAAAGAACACATTAATTGCCAAGACGTATTTTTATCATTTTTTGGTTAACAGAGTTCAACTCTGCCTTCAATGGTTACATGTTAAATTTATTCGAGTTTTTATGCCTCAACGTATGTTGTGATGTTAAATCATTGCCCGTGATGAAGAGGGGGGACTTTTGAGTGCTCAAAACATGCCTCATTCTATATGTGCTTGTCAACAGTTAGGAGTTTGTAATTTACTGACACATAGTTGCTTTCATCCAAACCGTTTGGACTCTTTTTGATATTTATCTCATTGACAGTCATACCATACATTGTATCTCCTTATGTTTTATAACTGTAATAAAACTTACCCACGCAGAGAGAAACTTAAAAGTGTGTTTTTTGGCATATCTTGTGTTTAAACTCAGATTTATATTGTAATCATAGCACAATGATTGGATGAAAGGTATTCATTCAGGTTATCACATAACTAGTTGTTAAACATACATGTTTTATTCGAATCAAAAGCCACCGTTTCTGAACAAGTGCAGTTGTAATCAAAGCAAATCGCCTGTCAGGAGCCTATGGCCTGTGTAAGTCTTGTATGAATTTAAATTTGAGTTTCTTATGTATATTTCGGAGTTTAGTATGACGTCCATTATCACTGAACCCGAGTATATTTTTGTTGAGGGGCCAGCTGAAGCATGCCTCCGGGTGCGGGAGTTTCTTGCTGCGTTGAAGACCCTTTGGTGTCCTTCGGCTGTTGTCTGCTCTTTGGTCGGGTTATTGACTCTTTGAAACATTCCTCATTTCTATTCTCAATTTTAAGTCATCAAACTTGAATAAACAAATCTTCTTTTTAGTTTGTTTATTTCTACATTTTTTTTCAGCGTTCACACATTTACTTATGGAAGGAGTGTGTGTGGTAACACATAGACAACTGTCTCAGTCTCATCCCATCTTCAAACTTTTAGCGCCACATTTTCTGTACCTGATAGCAATCAACACGTAAGTACAATAAACTACCATGTAAAACAGGGCACATTGACGGCTGAGTAGTCCAAGTAGTCAACAACTAAAAAAGTAGTTCATCTACATTATCACTTACCTGTTCGAACCCTGCATCTGACAGGTGCATACGAATTCAATCGTAATCGACAAGGATCGTCAGTGTTTCTGCCAAAGCAAGATGTTTTATACTGCAACTAGTTGTGTTTAATTCCTAAATGTAGTAACACAGCTATATATTTTGCAATTTCAGTTTCATGTTTGTAACCCGGATTTGTTTTTTTCTCAATCGATTTATTGAGTTCGAACAGCGGAATACTACTGTTGTCTTTATTATTCATCATGGATACTTTTTCTACGACCAGGGGTTCATTAAGGGATGAAAAAAGTGTATATTGTTCTGTCCTTGCCCTAATACTGTATATTTCCCGGGCACTTTAGTATCCTTCACCACTAAAAACTGACCGTCACGATACAGCATATTGTACTTAAAGTGGTGTAACAAGCCACCAATTAATAACATTTATTTATGAATTATGATGCCTGTATCATGATATAATATTTTCTACATTTTAATAAAACGATATCTACGTTTAAAAAATCAATTCGAACAGCTTTCAACATATCATTTTATATTTGATGTGTCGATTCCTTTATGCATTTTTTTATATTTGACAAAGGAAAAACAATGGTTTTAGCTTCACAAGTTTACAAATATATGTAAATGGTAAAAGAAAAGCAAATTCGAAAACTAACTCTTTTTAAACAAATTGCTACAATTTTTAAGGGATAAACTCAAATCTTTGATAGTTCCAAAAATATCAAAGGTTTTTATAAAGAGCATATTAGAACATCATATTTCAAAGTAAATGCTACACGTGATAAAGATTGTCCATCGTTTCTATGTTTGTAAAAACATTTGTTGTTTTTCAGTTGTTCCATGGAAACACACTCATACGCGCTATTAAAACAAGACAATATGCCTCACCTTTAAAATATCATTCAAAACATTTGAATAGTTTGACCAAAGTTCATCTTCCTATATCTGTAAACAATCACATTTCAATAAAATGTGCATGCAACTTTGGTATAAGTGCGTGAATGGCAAACAAACAAGAAATATGTTTTGCATATTCAGAAGGTATATGGACAAACGATTACGTCTCCAGAATTATCATATTGAGTTCAAGAAATAATTTTAAATATTTCTTATTTCAGGCGAGGATTGGATTTATTAGTTGCTCCTAATGGCTGGGTAGACAAAACAATGGCAATAGGAATCAAAGGGATGTTTTCATTAATTGCTAGAGGGTACGTATACCTTTCAAATAGTTTACACTTCTGGGTCGATGCCACTGCTGGTGGACGTTTCGCCCCCAAAGGTATTACCACCCCAGTAGTTAGCACTTCGGTGTGTTGACATGATTTCAATTATAGGGTCATTTTAATAAATTTCCTGTTGACAAACCTTTAACTTTTTCGAAAAACTAAGGATTTTCTTATTCCAGGAATAGATTACCATAGCGTATTTGGCTTAACTTTATGGAATTTTGGGTCCTCAAAGCTTTTCAACTTTGTACATTTTTGGCTTTATAACTATTTTGATCTGAGCGTCACTAATAAGTCTTATAAAGACGAATCGCGTGTCTGGCGTTTAAAACTATATTCCTGGTACCTTTGATAATTATTTTCACCACTGTGTTGATGCAAGTGCTGGTGGACGTTTCGTCTCCAAGGATATCACCAGCCCAGTAGTCGACATGAATATCATTTATATGGCAATTTTAATAAAGGAGTAGGTTCAGTAAGACCCCTTTTTAACCCCAAAATATAGCATTTTTACAAAATTGTTTAAGTGTGTCCCAAGTGAGGAGCTTGTAAATACAGTGGTTGTCGTTTGTTTATGTGTTACATATTTGTTTTTTGTTCATTTTTTACATAAATAAGGTCGTTCGTTTTCTCGTTTGAATTGTTTTACATTGTCTTATCGGGGCCTCTTATAGCTGACTATGCGTTATGGGCTTTGTTCATTAATGAAGGCAGTACGGTGACCTATAGTTGTTAATGTCTGTGTCATTTTGGTCTTTTGTGGATAGTTGTCTCATTGGCAATCAGACCACATCTTCTTTTTTATATTTTAGTAATTGTTTGGAAAGTATTTAATAATGCCTCTGCTACACAAATATGGGCTGTATTTGGCATTACCATACACATATATCGGGAACTTGCATCAGTAAATCATGCTATGTTAATGAAATCTTCAAAATTTTAGCATTTTAGTTAAATTTTAGACGGTTTCCGTCATAAATGAAAGTGGCTGCATTCGTGTTCATTCTTAATATTGAAATTCAAACTGTGTTTAATGGAAATACATAAACTATATAAAGGAAAAGGATGAACACGGATGCGGCCACTCTCATTTTGACAAAAACCATCTGAAAAGTGACAGGTTTTGGCATATTTGATAGATTTTTCTTATTTAAGCTAGAATCGGAACGTTTTTAATGAGTGGATTAGTTAAAATATTTCACAAAAAATGATTGAATCAATTGAAATAGACATTTAAGTGTTTAAAAAGTGTCCAAAATCTGAACTGATGAACTTGAGAAAATTGTAGATCAAATTTGGTCCAGATAACTCTTCAATATACATGTAGATCTAGTGCTTTTTTTATGCATGAAAGTATATTTTATACTTGATATCTACTGAAAATGAAGAGTTACAAATAACAGAAACAATCATGCTTGTATCATATCTATATATGTGCCAAATTATAGATTCAAGTTGTCGTTGTAACACAATTACCCATGGTAGAAACGTTGATTTTAGTTTCTCAGTCGTAAATATTTCTTAGATTTTGACTTGATTTTATCAAAAACATAAAATATACTTTCTATAATTATTCCCCTTTGAACAGGTATGATGTTTTGCTTCACCTACCTGATATTGGTCACATTCTACCCGTCATGAAATTTGAGATAATCTGATAATTACTTTATTAAAGATGATGTGTTTTTAATTTATTAAACACTAATTCAGGTACAAGACAAAAAATTTAAAACCAATTTCATACACAGTTATTGTATTGCGTTCTTTTTGTGTTCTTCACTGTTGAAGTCAATCTTCACATATAATTTGATTTTATTATCTTGATAGATATATATCGTTTTTAGAATAAATATTTGGAGAATGGATACACATGGGACATTGCCTGAAGATCTTAAGAGGAGAGGGGTATGTATGTTCCTCCTGTAATTGGTGTCAAACATACCAAACGGATATTCAATCATATTAGTCGAATATATATTGACAATGACAAGACAAAAAAACGAAAAACGGTTAGAATAAATGGCAACCAACGGTGTACAACACATGACATAATCAAATTACTTAAGTACTGAATATCAGATGACCGTAATTTCATTAGGGTTGGTCACAAGTACTTGTCTCAGAAAAAAAATCAAATGTCTTTACCTAAAGTGAGGTTTAGGTACATATAACCGTTAAATGTTATATCGGTCATCCGATGTAAAAATCATAGTCTATTTCGGTAGGTCACAGAAAAAGAGGATGTGGTTGTGGTTACTACATTTGGAACACAACCGTCGTCATTGGTGAAAAGGGTATTCCATTTCCTTCAAATAATCATGATGGTGTCTGCAAAAGGTTTCAATGAGATGATTCCAACATCACCACTTTGAACTAGTGTTTTGATAGCTTCTTTTCAAGTAGCAACCATATGTAAAAAAAAAAGGGAAAAACGAAGCTCTTTTATGAACAAAATTTCGTTATATTTAAACATGTATTCGTGTCTATAAAAAGACATAAGAGATTTCTTGTTCTATGATACTAATAGTGTATTGTCGGTACATTCAAGTCATCATCTCCACCATCGTTATTATTGTTTTATCTTATTTTCAATATATAGACTCGTATAGTATTGTATATTCCGAATTATTGCATGCTCTTATTAATATTGTATAATAACGTATTGTTTTTTCAGAGTGGATTCATAAGTACGGTTTACTTGTGTACAATCATTTTTACTTTGAGTAAATACAATTGGTTTGAACTAAACAATTAGTTCTGGAATATCTTACTTACTGGGAGATATATATTCCATATGCAAGCGCTGCTGGAATGTTGCTCAACAAAAAGATGTAGAATACAAATGGTCGTCATATTCAACGTATTTTTTTCCCTATAATTTCAAGTTTAATTCAATTTGAAGGAACATTCATATTTTTGGTTTATAAGCATATTATGTTTGGAAATTAGACCTATAATGGGAATATTGGTTTAATGTGTATCTCTTACTAAAATCAATAACAAAACGTTGACTTACTATACCATGGTCAGTGAATGAAATGTTCAAAGTATGGTTAATATGTTTATATTTTATTTCAGTTATTGAATACAAACATACTTCCAGGATATCATTTTCGGGACGATGCATTGCTGTTGTATCAAGCCATCAAAAATTATGTCTCAAAATATGTCAAGTTATATTATGGTAGGTTTTCATTCATTAATAATATACCCCAAAAAAAGCAGACTTTCAAAAGGGTCAAACAATATATTAGGATGAATCGATTTATTACTATTTAACAAAGGTATACTACATTTGCCTTCATTTATAATCGAGCTTGTTGAATATACGCATAACATTAAGATATTTATGGTACACATGCTACACGAATCATGGACAAGAATATCTGCATTTCATCATTGATCCTCATTTGCAGTATACCAGTACAACTTCTGCTATATATAGCAGAATATATAACGAACAATGTTGAGAAAAACTCAATTTACTAAATTTATTGATTATATATGTTGAACAGACGTTGTTTTAAAACTCAGTCGGTAAATAAAAAAAATAAATCAATAAGATTATTTATAGTTTGTTTATAACCCTTGAATTACATGTATGCCATCATTGCTTTCAGACAAGCCTGAGAAGATATTTGATTGTTTATAATCCTTGAATTACATGTATGCCATCATTGCTTTCAGACAAGCCTGAGAAGATATTTGATTGTTTTTAATCCTTGAATTACATGTATGCCATCATTGCTTTCAGACAAGCCTGAGAAGATATTTGATGACTGGGAGATAATGAGCTGGGGTAATGAACTGACAAAGGCTAGAGAGAAAGGGGGATGCGGAATATTAGTAAGTAGCATATTTAAATTTCATAATACATTTGTACAAAAATGGTTTGTTTAATCTCAAAGTCACAAAGAGATTTTCTCGCGGAGTTAAAAACCCGTTGGTAGCCTTCTGCTGCTATCTTCTCTTTGTTCGTGCTGTTGTCTCTTTGACACACTCCCCATCATATTCTCAATTTTATTTCAAAACGTTTAGTATAAACCATGTGCTGCAAGTCGAAGAAAGCCCGCACACCCGTTTAAGAGAAACTATTTGTCAAATATCGAAGATAATATAAATGTACATTGATAGACACAGTTTCAGGGTAATACCAGCAATTTTGTCAATATAGCGGACAAAGAAGTGCGGTGTAATTAACTCTTTTGTTATTTTCCAAAGAACCTCACTTCAGAATTTAAGAAACAAAATAAATAATTTAGAAGTGTAAGAAGAACATCATGATGTGTTTTAGATAATTAGACAGGAAATAATGTATAAATAGGACAATATAATCAAGTAGATTTTAATAAAGAAAAAGGTAAGGCAGCATGATTTAAGTAACACCCATAAGATAAGTCATCTTAGCAGCCTGGTATCTTTGATAAGATTAGTTTTATTAGCCATGATGGTATAATGTAAAGTGTTAACCTTATTACTCCTTATACGTGAAATTAGAAGTATTATGTATTCTGTTTCTTTTAACCACTGTTTCTGTCACTATCATTGTGTCTTTGATGTTTGATTTGATCACTCATTGCTGTTCATATGAGGGAAATTTATGCGACTGTCATACAGGTGACAGATTTGCAAGTTACAAACCAAGTTAAATTTATGTTTTTTAAATCAGGAAAAGTTTATAGGGATATGACAGATGTTTTAAATTCGCATCGTGTGTTTTGGCTTTTATTTTTGCCGTTTGATAAGGGATTTTTGAATTTCACTTGGATTTTTTTTGTTTTACCTTTTTTCCGAATGGCAGTCGATCAACCGTTTGGAATATGACCGTCTGTTCAATAATTACCCTGAAACAGTATCGATCGTGATCTCTTCTGAAAAAAAATCTGTTTAACAGTTTGTAATAGACTTATCTGAATGACGACATTTTTGTACTTTGTAATTGATATACCTAAAGAAAACAGATGGGATGTGATATTTGTGAACGTATAAGATTTCTGCATATTGATTTTTATCTGCGAATGATGTCCTTGTACCGATGATAAAATGAAATAAATGTATGAAAATTTTGTGATTCGAACCTCTGTTGTAATTATTTTACAGTTATATAAAAAGTCTTGTTCCATTACAGGGTGTTCCGAACAACGGAAAATTTGCAACAGTAGAGGACCTTACAATAACATTGACATCCATTATTTATACATGCAGTGTTGGACATGCATCGACAAATTTTCCGCAATATGACGAATATGCGTTCCCGCCGAACTATCCGGCATGCTTAAAAGGAACGCCACCAAAAGACAAAGTAAGTAATTTTAGTGCACTATTTTAATGTGATATAAACTACCAAACTCATCTTTACAGGTATTGTGTCAATATTACTTCTGGACCTATAAAAATACTCAAAAATAATTTGTTGATATCGATTTGCAGCCGGAAATTGCCCAGTACTGATAGAACGTGTATAAGTTGACACAGTTATAAATTTAAAATGAAGATATGAATACGCAAGTGTCTATGAGATGAATTTAAGTGTTCATGTTATGTAAGTGCATTAATGTTCAAATACATTATTGTTATGCTAGTAATCAAATATCATAACGTAATTGTCGAACATGTTAAATTGCCACTGGACGTACAGTAACCAACAAACAATAAATCGACAATTTAAAAAGGTAAATAAGAAACAAAAAATGTCAGAAGAAGGAATGGCCACGTCTTGTCAACAGAATATAGGGCGTATTTGTTAAGGTGCAGTTCCAGGATTTATTTCACCTATAAATCTACAAATCTTTGTTAAATTTGCCAAAAATATTTTGCAAAACTTGTGCAGAATTTATGTTTCTTTGAAATACAGAATACTTAAGCATGAGTAAAGCTTATCCTATCCATTATTATTGACAAAATTGCACATATATATTTCTCGCATATTAGAAAATAACCATCACTAGAACATGTAGAAGGTAAACAATCATTCGTTTTTCACTTGGTAAAAACTTTAGTAACCATAAAACTTCAAGTTGTCAAACTGATCTATATATATATGTTGCTTTTAAACACCTTAGATATATGTTTATGAATCAGATTTTTTCACTGCTATGAAATGTATGACTATTTTCCTACAACTGTCAAATTCAAAGGAATATTATTTTCGAACCTTTTACATATGCAACCGGATGGGACTTGGTATAACACCTTAACACATATGTATCATTTTTAAAACCTATAGAATTTAATGATATACCTTGCAGAGTCCATTGACAGAAAATGACATTTTGATAGCATTGCCGGATAAACCAACAACTCTTGATATCATGACAGTTACTAAAATTCTCAGTGATCGAGGGACCAATAGTATTGGAGATTTTGAAGTGCAGTATATATTTGATCCACCTGCCAAAAATATAGTTAATGAGTAAGTCTGATTAGACATCACGTTTTTACTTTATATGACTGAAGTTTCATTCCTAGTCATCTAATCAACTAAATTTAGTAAGGAAAAAATAGAAGAAAATACCAAGGGGCCAGTTAAAATATAATAATGGAAACAGACAAAACAATGACAAAAGATAATTAAGACAAAAAGATAGTCCTCTACAGGATAAAACATAAAACAACTCAAGACTGACCAAGCCGAACGCAACACACAGATCAGGGGTGATCTTAGTTGCTTAAAAGGGTAAACAGACACTGATCTGCCCTATGGCATAACACAGTATAATTCTCATTGGGTGATTTCATAATCACAGAACTGAAGAAGGATTGCGGCAACACATCCATGATATACTGTAATCCAGATATTTTAAAACTATAAAACAATTCGTGATAGCTTAGAGTAAAAATTTTCGACAGAATGAAACTTAACTTTTAAGAACTGATGGTGCACTAGCTTCCTTGTATGTAGTTACTATCTTCCATGATATTATGACAGAAAACACAAGCTCTTGATGAGCTTATTTACAACCACCGAGTCGATGCCACTGCTGTTGTAGTTTTTATTCCCCTAGGGTATCACCAGCACAGTAGTCAGCACTCAGCACTACTGTGTTGACATGCATTATCATTGGTATGGTCATAGGTGTACATGATATCTTTTACAAAACTTTAAATTTTTGAAATACTAAATATACACAGCATAGATACCAGGATTGAAATTAAGGGCATACGATACAGTTTTGATCCTGTATTTACAAGTTCGTGAAAATTTGCATATAGGCTTTTTTTACCTAATTAAATCAAATATGTAATAAAAAACATACCTTCATGTGCTACTTTTTAAGTAAAATGAGGTCGAAATTTTGTATATTTGCTAAAAAGTCAGATCTGTGGCCATAATTTCTTTTTCGAAAGAAAGGCATAACTTTTTTGTTATAAAAGATAAATACAAATTGTTTTTGTTAAATAATCGGTAATTTCTGTATTTTATAAGTATCCTAAAAAAATTAGGCATTTTTTATTCAGAAATAACTCATATTTATCAAATGTTCATGAATTAAGGAAAATGCGTCATTTTTTGCTGCATGTTTATCAAAATTAAAAAAAAATCCTCTATTTACAGTCTTATAAAATTTGGGTCACATAATCTCCCTGCAAAATGAAACAAATTGCTGTTTTGAAAAATAGGGGTCCATGAACTCGTTTTCAAATTAAATCAGTTTGCATGATAAAAATCAGTCGAAAAATGCATCTTTTCCCGATATGTCACAGTTTGACGTCGCGAAAATAATATTTTACGTTAGCAACGTCATTACCTCCCCTGTAACTGTATCGTATGCCCTTAAGTCTTTTCTACCCCACGAATAGATTACCTAAAAAAGCCTTTGGGAATTTATGGTCCTCGATCTTCAACGTTGTCCTTTATTTTACCTTTTTAACTTTTCTGATTAGTTGACGATTCTTTGTAGATGAAACATCTGGCGCAGAAAAACAAATTAGAATAAAAAAAAATTATAATCCTGGTATCTTTAATGAGTTTATTGAATATTTTTTCTAAAAAACCTGAATAATCAGATCTGTTTAATGTTTGTTATTCTCAGTCGACTCTCATAGTCAATTTCTAGTTGGAAGTCAAGATGTCAAGAATCAGACCTTATTGTATCTGTAGAGTCCTTTATTTCAAGTGTGTGTGCGTGTGTGATGGGTCAGATTCGTTCAATATTGACAAAAAGCTTTGCAGCAATTTGTGAAAGGAAATAATATGTATTGCTGAATGTTAGACTAAAACATAAAGTTTGATTCGTTTCATTTTTCGTATGAAGCTCTGGTATGAAGTCTGTTTCATATATTAAACAAATCGTTGACACGAAGAAGAGGACCGTTGGTTTTTGGGATGAGAATGCTTTTAAGCAATCTGTAGACTTATACCATTGACTTAGGGACATGGTCCTTACGTCAATTGTTTTATTCTAAACATCAAGGAACATCTCAGATTCTTGAGATTGTCTAGCTTTAAATGGCATAAAAAACAAAAACGATTGAATTTAACAGCTGTCCTATAATGCTCTTCTCATAATCTTCATGTGTCGATATTTCCCTTGACTTGTATGCGTGTTTTTAACAACACGGAACATCAGAATTAAGCAATATTTATATTTAGTGTTTTTATAAATTTAGGAACACGTCAGAGGGAATTCCCCAGTTTTGAAAACTTGCGATACTAGTAGTTCTTTGAATTCCGATCGATAAATCTATTTCTGTCATATAAGAACTGAAGTGCAGTTTTCATATATGGCACCGTTTTGAAACTGATATTTGATATTGTACTTCCATAAAGAAATGGAGGTCGTTTAATTAACATTTGATATACGTCCTTACTACAAATCACAAATCGAGGGTTTGTTTATGTTATTATGCGTATGCCTATAGTTTTCTTGACTTGCAGGGGTATCAGATTAAATGGTTGCTCTGGATTCCCCACTCCTTTGATTAATTTGAAACTCACGAGATCCTTTCTATGTCTGTCTGATATTGAAGGTTATTGTTTTTGCATAATTTTAAATCATATGCATCATTCAAAATTAAAATAAATGTAGTCCACAACGTAAAGGTATAACTAGAACAACCCTTCACCCATAATGGAGTCTTCCATATTATCGCTTCGAGTTGTCTCCCTTCTGTAAGTAATTTTTGTCAAACGACGATACGTCGAGATAAATTAACTCGTTCTGTCGATAGACGTCGTATTATATTAAAACCGATCGCAGTTAAAACAGAGGAATGTGTACGGAAAGAAGTCATGACCACTGACCCAAAGGACATTAAACATTTTAAGAGTTAGGAATAGGGGTTCCACCTAGAATTCACGTAGGAAAATAGGTGACAAGGTACGAAGTGAAATGCCTTCTCTCACTCTCAGTGACTGCTGCGGAAAGTCAACTTGGAATTAATAGTACAAACTGAAACACAATATGTACATTGTTCATACACTTGTATCATGGAATGGCTATTTATAAAGTTAAATAAGTATTCAGATCACGTAAATTACATTTTACGAGTATTTTACATGTGCAGTTGAATTTTTTTGAAAATAATAATACTAATACATGTATCAACGAAAACAATTACATTCGTATCCCTCAGAGCAATCTGCTCTTAGATTCATGTATGACAATTGTCCTTTAAAAATGCGTTTCAAATGTATCAAACGTTCATTTAGACATTGGATAGATTTTATTTTTGCGAAAGAAATCTCTGTAATACAGATGTTTTTTTACACCGAGGTTTCCGATATCACAAACTAGTCAAAACATTTCATGAATTGTATCAAGTCTTGAGGTATAAAAGGGGGAGGTGTTAAGATCTCGAAACATGTTTTACCCTGCCGTTGTACCTGTTGCAAGTCAGGGACCTCTGGTCTTTTTCTGTCTTGTATGATTTTGAATTTAAGTTTTAGTGTGACGTTCAAAAAATATTGAACTAGCACACAGTTTTGTTTAGGTGCCAGTTGAAGAAGGCTTCCGGTGAGGTATTTTTTTGTATCTACTGAAGCCCCATTGGTGGCTTTCGGCTGTTTTCCGCTCTTTGGTCGGATTTTTGATACATTTACCATTTCCATTTTCACTTTTAATAATAAACAAAACCCATGTATTTCAAGTACGTTATGCTTGCAGTGGGAGGTTAACAGAATTCAATGGATGAAATATAAGATAGTAATAATAATCGATATTTTTTTTTTCAGATTCAGAGAAGAACTAAAAGATATTAGTAAAACAATCAAAGAAAGGAACAAAATAAGAGATCCACCTTATATCTGGCTAGACCCTGACTTTGTGCCTAATTCGATTAGTATTTGACATGACACCACATTTTACCATCATCTTTTTGTGCCATTGTGAACTTTTTTTCCAGTCAATATAAAATGTTTTAAAGATATTGTGTTTTTGTATATGACTACCCAAACTATTTAAAAAGATTGAGAGTTTGGTAAAAATCGAATATTTTCAATAACAATGCTTTTAACATTTTTACCAGCTTCAATCTGCTCCTGTGAAGTTCTATGGTTAAACATAATAAAGATATATAAACATTGAGCAACATTGACTCCTTAAACACTGAACTTAAAAAAATCAGAAGTAAGAACGATTGAATGACATCATTTGAAAAGATTTTTAGTATATTTATACCCCACGCAACGGGTTGCGGAGGGTATAATGTTTTGACCCGTCCGTCTGTCCGTCAGTTCATCAGTTCTGTTTCTTGTCATGGCAACTTCTCTCAAACCACACAACAAAATTTCACGAAACCTATTTAGATAATAAGGACATTCTATGTTGTTGTGCATATCGACAGGAAATTGCGATTATTTTAAACTTATTAAACTTATTTACTTTAATGTACTACTGCTACAGTTTGGCATCGCAACTCCGCTCAAACCACATAACCGAATTTCACGAAACCTTTTCAGATGATAAAAACATACGACGTAGATGTGCATATCGACAGGAAATAACGATTTAATTTTTTTCTAGGAGTTACGCCCCTTTGAACTAATTAGTTTCAATGTACTTCTGCAACAGTTTGTCATTGCAACTCCTCTATACCACACATCATAATTGTATGAAACTTTGTAGATAATAAGGACATACTATGTACATGTGCATATTGACAGGATATTAGGATTCAATTTCTATTTCTTATTCAAATTTTTTGTCTTACATATTTTGTTTCTCCATTGACTATGTGGGGACGAGGGGTGTGTGAGCGCGCTCACTAAGGTTCTTTAATTTTTTGTATTTTTACTTCACATTCATGTTACTGTTTAAACATAATTTACAGAATTTCCCTTTTCCTTTCGATATCAGCAGCAGAGCTTGATTGTATATTGTTGATAATTTTTACTGTTCATATTTTCTAAATATCTATAATAATAATTTTCGAGATAAACGTGATAGGATATGTATTTCCTATTAAAACACAAAAAAAATGGAAATAAAGATACATTTTGTGTGTCAAAACTGATGCTCTTTAAATGAAAGGGGTACTTGACCAGTTCGACATGTTGACTTCCTTTAACATTTAATTTTGCTTAACATTTTTAATATTTGCGACTTCAATCTTTCTATCATAGTTTAGGCTAAAACTGTAAACAAGGAACAATTGTCTAGCAAGGGCAATAATTTCTATTTGGTTTTATTGGCGATATCAATCAAGTGACTTATCTTGTTGAACATTTTCTACATTAGACAAGAATGTGTCCCCAGTACACGGATGCACCTCCGCACTATCTTTTTCTATGTTTAATGGACCGTGAAAATGGGGGAAAATTTCTATTTGGCATTAAAATTGGAAAGGTCATATGTGTTAAGTTTCAAGTTGATTGGACTCCAACTTCATCAAAAACTACCTCGACCAAAATCTTTGACGAACAAACTAACGAACGAACGAACGGACGGACGGACACACAGACCCGAAAACATATTTTGTTAAAAGGCCAACCTTCAAGGGCAATAACTTAAAGTGTCAAATACCAATTTTTGTCATTTTAACTTATTTTCCTTTTTTTTGGCCTCGACTGCGACGAAAGACACAACGACGAAAACGCGGTAAATTATTTGTTTAAAGTTTTAAATTTCAAAAGGTAGAAGACCTGAATGCCTAATACCTTGTTAAAGATAATTTATGTTACGAAGTTTCTGTCTTTCTTATGTCGATAGCCCTTGATCTGATTCACCTGGTCAGACAATGCTTTAAAAACAGTTTTGTTTTGTTAAGTAAAATCCTCATTTATAACGTAATATATGCGTTCCTAGCAACGTCTACACGTACCGTCAGATACAGATTCCATGGATCAGTTAAAGTCAGTATCTCCTATACTCTAAGCAATATATATCAACTTTATTTGTTGTAAATAATGATTGTAAGAGGTACATGTTCGATCCCAAACCATCCCCTAACCTAATGTTAAAAATAAGAACAAAATAATCAGTTGAAAAAGGCTTAACTCTTCATATTGATACAAATAGAATTATAGCTAGCAAAACAAGTGTGGATATGGCAGTATATTTATAAATCCGCACAACAGAATGGCACTAATCTAAGAATACTCTCAATTACTCATACCTAGTTAAAAGACAATAACAACTAATACAAAATGCAGCTTTAAACTAAAATGTCGATTCGCAAGCTTAACGTTTCATTTGACCTCGACATCGCACTCAGTTTTGTCAAGCCTGCGACTTTTGTCGAAAAAGGGAGACATAGCGTTCCTACATTCGCTTATTGGCGTCGCCCACAAATATGCCATCTGTAGTTTTAAGTTTTTGAAATTTTTATAACTTTCTTGAGCTATCATTGATTTGTATCAAACTTGGACAATAGCTTTTATATGATCATAAGATAGTATCTGGATATAAATTTTGTAAAAAAAAATTCTTTTTTCCGTATTTTACTTATAAATGAACTTAGTTTTTTCTGCCAGTTAACAAACCATTCACTCTGTGGTAAAGTTTTCTCACCAACTTTTATTAAACTATCCTAGATGTCTACGAAACTTGGACAGAAGCTTGTGTATGATCCAAAGATGGTATCCAGAAGTAAATTTGGTAAAACAAAAATCTTGTTTTCCGTATTTTACTTATTAATGATTTTTGTTCTCAACCAGTTGACATAGACATTCACTCTGTGGTTAATTTTTTTTTTAAATTTTAATACCTTTCTTAACTATCCTAGATTTCTGCCAAACTTAGACAACAACTTGTTTATGATCCGAAAATGGTATCCAAAAGTGATGAAAAGTAAATGTTGTAAACAGAATATTTTTTTCTCCATATTTTATTTATAAATGGAATCTTCCAGTTTACATTACATACGCCAGACGCGTCAATGTTAAATTTGTGTTATACTTGTAGTAAAATCTTCATATAACAGACTTTCAATATAAATTCAGTGACAAGTAAATAAAGGCAACAGAAGTTTACCGCTGTTCAAAAGTCATAAATCGATTTATGTTATTTGTTATTCTCGTGGTGTTTTGTCTGATGCTTGGTCCGTTTCTGTGTGTGTTGCGTTTCGGTGTTATGTCGTTGTTCTCCTCTTATATTTAATGCGTTTCGCTCGGTTTTGGTTTGTTACCCCGATTTTGTTTTTTGTCCATGGATTTATGAGTTTTGAACAGCGGTATACTACTGTTGCCTTTATTTATACAAACTAAAGCCGAGGGAAACATATTAACTAAGAGGAAAACAACGAAACAACAGGGCCATTGAAGTGCAACAAAAACAAACGACAATGCTACAAACCCAGAAACGAACTATAAGATAACAATACCATATTCCTGATTTTCAGTGCTTAACTCTTGATACCATTCAAATATTATCTTCATGTATGAAAATTTCCGGAATAAAATGCAGAAATAAGTAAAATATTTGAAGATCATATTGCTGAACATTTTACAATATTTAAGGAGTTCTTTTAACCACAGATTTCGGCCTTCAACAATGAGCTTAACAAGCTCTGACAAATTTGACTTGACTAATTAAATGTAAAAAAATCAAACGAGAACACTTAGTTTAATGTTTAAAATACATTGCGACAACTATTATAAGTTTAGTTTACAAAATACAATGTCTAAACAAATAGAAAAATCAACATCATAGTGATATAATGGCACCTAGACCAATTAGACGTACATGCGTTGATGCCATATCGATCGATCCAATAAAAGTTGTAAGAGTTATCCCAACAATATGGTGGCTGTGATGCATACATAAGGTGCATAGTGGCGTCGTTGTACGCTGTGGTACAGTTCAATGGACTGGTAATGCTTTTTATGCAAATTTGCGCTTCATCAAGTAATCTAAAATAATCAATGCAAACTTATTTGAAGGTGTAGGTTTGATGTTAAAACTGCAAAGATTTCACATATGTTACTTTTATCTGGTGTAGTAAATCGCTACGGCTATTATATATGGTTTTTTTTATAAGGAACACGGAGAACTTGGAAGTACCTTTGATCGTTTACAGTAGTAACCATATAAATAAACTCATCATAGATACCAGGACTAAATTTAGTATATACCCCAGATAAGTTTGATAGTATAACAAAAGCAGCACAACCCGCTAGTTTCTGCTAACGTACCGCAAAATCGTTAATTGAGATATGTTCTACGTCGTAGTTTGAAAGGCTGGGTTAAAATATCCTGATTTGTACATAGAACATGGAATAAGAGTTTAGAACATTGTTTTATACTGTCGCATCCTATTTGTAATATTTAAAACATGCATTTGTTAATTTATGTTTCAATTTCATTTTGTTTCTTTTACTTATTCTGACATCGGACTCAGACTTCTTTTAAACTAAGTTGTACAGTGCATATTGTTGTGTGTTTGTATTTTCTACGTTGGCTAAAGGTATAACGGGTGGGTAGAGATTAAAAAAAAACATGTTTAACCACCGCACCAGGAGCCTC
Source organism: Mytilus edulis (assembly GCF_963676685.1). Taxonomy (NCBI): domain Eukaryota; kingdom Metazoa; phylum Mollusca; class Bivalvia; order Mytilida; family Mytilidae; genus Mytilus; species Mytilus edulis. The sequence continues at coordinate 29,626,481 of NC_092351.1, read as the reverse complement.
TGGCCTTTGTTGGTCTTTTATGATTGTTGATTTTAGTTTCTTTTATATATTTCGGAGTTTAGTGTGACGTCCATTATCGATGAACTAGTATATATTTTTGTTCAGGGGTCAGCTAAAGCTCGCCTCCTGGTGCGAGATTTCTCGCTGCATTGTAGACCCATTGTGGCTGTTAATTGGTCTTTGGTCGGATTGTTGTACCTTTGACACATTCACCATTCCTTTCTCAATGTTATTGTGTAGTGATAAAAAGTAAAAAAAAAAACAGTAATGCCGAAGTCCGAGGAAAATTCAAAATGGAATGTCCGTTATCAAAATTAAAAGCTCAAACACATCAAACGGATAACAGGTGTCATATTCCTGACTTGGTACAGGCATTTTCTTATGTAGAAATTGATGGATTAAACCTGGTTTAATAGCTAGCTAAACCTCTCACTTGTGTGACAGTCGCATAAAATTCCATTATATTGACAACGATGTTTGAACAAAACAAACAGACACAACAGCATACCATTTCTCTGATATACCAATGTCTAAGTATAATAGTGTTAAAACTAAAATTAGACCGATTAAACATATCGTATTGATAAAATATTAGTCTAGAATCAGACACAAGTAATCCAAACTTAAAACAGTAATTGTTTAAGAAAAACCAATAAAAAAATAACGTGTCATTAAAAATTTCACTTCAAATATTATCATGTGCAATACAATACAGCTATATGAACCTACACCTCTAAATATAGAATGTGAACTAATAGTATACTCAAATGTTTATATGGTATATTGTTCCGCCATTAAAAACAATAGCAGTTTTCTCATTAATTCCTGAGGCTTAATAGACCGTATAACCACAGTAGCAGGGTTTTCAGATATTCAAGCAGTTGTGTAGGGTGGGGGTATAAATACCGTTCTTATTGTTGAGACCTAATATGTGTGTCCGAATTTCTATTTATTTCAATTATACTGATGTTGTTAGAAGAATAGAATAGTGACGTAACATCAGCAAACAATCACACTAAAGTGATTCAGACTCAATCGAAAAAAGAACAGATTCGATGAAAGTTCTGATGTCTTCAGATGATAATTGACAGCAAACAGAGTAGATGCAGTGACACTTGATACTTAGTCATTCTTGAACAATCTCTTGTGGGAGAGTGTTCGTTAGTCAGTTGTAAACCCTGTATATGAATCATATTGCCATTTTCTATATTTCAAAATGCCTGTACCAAGTCAGGAATATGACAGTTGTTGTCCATTCGTTTGATGTGCTTTGTCATTTGATTTTGCCATTTGATAAGGGACTTTCCGATTGAATTTTCCTCGGAGTTCAGTATTTGTTTTATTTTACTTTTTATTGATATATAATTTTGTAAATTTGTAATATAATTACCCACAATACGTTGTCCAATTTCCAGAGTCAACAGCTTTGACTGCTACTTGAGTCAAAATATCCATTTGGAAACAATACTCTCTGATGATCGTATGAATATCATTGTATAGGTCTCCAAAACATTGGGTTTTACCATCCGAAATTACTGAAAAAAGTAAAATCACAAAAATCACTCCGAAGAAAAATCAAAACGGAAAGTCCCTAATCAAAAGGCAAAATCAAAGGATAAAACATATCAAACGAATGGACAACAACTGTGAAACAGATTGTAGATTTAATTGCCATTGATAAGCGTCCAAACAAATATATCATTTTAAAAATATTGACCTTCAATTCGTTTATATTTTTTGTTTATATGTGTGTTTCTCATGCACTATTTGTGTTTTGAAATTTTGATAACATATATTTTTGTAGGAAGTTGACTTCGAAAATATCAAAATGCAAGTTAAAAATTAAATAGTTATGCTGTTGGAATATTGTACTAACATTTTTTTTAGTCTAGCTGAAATCAATTTATTTATTTATTACATGTTATTGGCTTTGAACTAACATTTAGTAGCTGGAAGAATTCTTAGAACGACACTCTTTTGTCTATACATGTATGTTAGTTAGTTGGTTTGTTTTTTAGTTACATTTTTTCATGCCTCATAATCTCATTTGGAAACAAAAAATCGACAGAATGTAAATATCTATGTTCAATCTCTTTTATATCACTGTTCTAAAAAAAAAAACAAGGAAAAGAAACATGTATATAGGGCATGCTTTGATATGAAAACTGCGCTTGAAACTTTACTGGATAATAGTTTTATTCGCTATAGAGATTTATCAATATTCCAATTGAGACTTACTGTGTACTACTGATCGTGGACATGTTTCTGTATTGTTACAAATCACAATATACGTCTAAAATTAGTAGGACTACTGACATAAACATTTAATTACACCCTTAGATACTGGGATGATATAAAGATAGTCTGGCTTTTGATAATAACGACTTCAGTATAAACACTTAAAAGATTTATCCTGAACTTACTTGGAATAAAGCTAATATTAACAATCAGCATTACCCTTTCCTGGATCTTATTAAAGCTTAATATTCAAATTAACAATAAAAGATATGATTTTTTTTTATTTCCTATTGATAATTTTCCGTTTTAAGACGGTGGTGTATCCTTAATACCATCGTATGATGTTTATGTATCTGAACTTGTTCGATTCGCTCGTGTATGTAACAATTTCACTATCACAAACTTGTCAAAACATTTACAGAATGGCATCATTTATCGTAAATAAAGATCAACCTGCAGATATCGCATACGTTCAGGTATTTCACATTCAATCTTTTATGGTAATATTCTGTACAAAGCTCAAAAATGTAAAACAGCTAACCAAATCATTCAACAGACTAATCGAACTTGTTCGATTCGCTCGTGTATGTAACAATTTCATTCAACAGACTAATCGAACTTGTTCGATTCGCTCGTGTATGTAACAATTTCATTCAACAGACTAATCGAACTTGTTCGATTCGCTCGTGTATGTAAAAATTTCATTCAACAGACTAATCGAACTTGTTCGATTCGCTCGTGTATGTAACAATTTCACTATCACAAACTTGTCAAAACATTTACAGAATGGCATCATTTATCGTAAATAAAGATCAACCTGCAGATATCGCATACGTTCAGGTATTTCACATTCAATCTTTTATGGTAATATTCTGTACAAAGCTCAAAAATGTAAAACAGCTAACCAAATCATTCAACAGACTAATTCACAAGGAATGTAGTTACTAAACTGTTGTCAAGTCATTACAGATAGCGCTCCTGACGATGGACATGGCCATGGTCAATTAGTTTATTCTAATTGGATGAATAGATGTTCAAAACACCTTGTGATCTACGGAGTTTGGATGCTAGGATAGGATTTCACAACGATTTATTGAAATACAAATTTTCCATTCATTCATAAAACCTGCTGTGTTTCTATTCAAATACATACCTGCTTCTTTTGCGCAACATCCGTTCAGAACTGATTTTACTGACAGTTCTTCCATAATCAGTGGATTAAACAAACGCCTGTCTTCGCATGATGCCATTGCATTCTTGTAACAGTTCAGAAAGGTCGTTTTTGCACTGTTCAAATTTATAAATTGCTGTTAATCATTCATGAAAAATAAAAAACAACAGCAAACAACAGCAACAAAAACTAATTAAACTTGAAACTAATGACTGAGTGACACGAGCCCAGCCAAAATATGAGGACTGTCTGGTGGACAGTTGTCTAATTTACAGTCATTCCACGTTTTGGTATTAATATTTGAGGGAGTTACTAGTTTTCTGTTACACTATTTGCACCCGTTTTGTTGTTAAATGTAAGTTATTGTCCGGTGATAAGTCGTTTTCAGTGATGAGTGATGGAGCTTATGTCGCTTACCTGGTATTTGTAATTACAATTGATGTATGGAATAATGCAACCGTTATACTTTTGATTTAGTTTCAGTAAAAATCGGCATTTCCCCCTTAATTTCTATTTTTAGCCGTGACTGCAATTTTTGTTGGCAGGCAGGGTCATCGGACACATTTTTTAAACAAAATACCCTAATGCTGATTTTGGTCAAATTTGGTTAAATTTGTCTTACTGAGTTGTTCCAGGGGAGATTGTAAATGATTACATAAATTGACGAAAAATTGTTAAATTTGACTTTAAAGGGCAATAACTACTGTTGCGCATGACTTATAGTTGGACGTTTTATCGTTGATAATCTAACATTTAGTTGTTTTCGTTTTACCAATTTTTCTGAGGACAGGGTTGTCCCCACTCAAACTTGATTTTCAAACGATAATGTAACGGACGGCGTCAAGGGTAACCCTAAAGTTAATGCCCCTTTCGCCGTGCTTTAGGGCATACAAATTTAAAGAGTTATGAGAAAACACAAAACTATCATTAGAAGAAGACTTAAAGTCTACTCACGAGCATATTGGATAATACTGGTCACACAAAGTGAGGATAGAATCCGGAGAGGTTATTGGGTGAACATCATATAGACCATAACAATTCAAGATATCGTACAAAAACGACTCGCATGTTCCTCTCACAAATGGTATATAGACAGCTAAAATAAAAAGGAAGCAGATAAATAATATATGAAATATTTAAATGTTTTTTTTTATAAAACTTTAAAATTTTAAAGTCATATGAAACCTCAAATTAAAAAAAAATATGCATATGTTTTTTATAACTAAATGGATAGTTTTCATTATACTACTTATGTACATATACTTTTTTCTGAGAAAAATTCTTTAATTTGTCCACATTTAGAAGAAGTTTACTTATTTTTAATTGCTTGCTTCCAGGAAGCAATTCGCCGACATATTTTCCGTATGCATAGTGACCTGAGCCTGACCCTCCTCGTAAAAATCCATTGATCGCAATACGCATGGATCTGTTTGTTAAATCATAACAGACGAAAGAAGAAAAAATTGACGATTATACGATATAATGGCGTAAAAAAAATGATAATATCGTGCACAGAGGACTTAGTTTATGTACATGCATTGGTTCAAGAATTGGATAAACATTATTTTTCACTACTCACTCGTTTCATGACTTTATTAAATGTTACCGTGTACACAATAAATGATTACTATATCATTAAAAAAGTGATAGTATGGTCTTCGTTTCAACATATACGTTAATGATACCAGGTTGATAATCCGCTAGAGATTTATAATAATCTGTAAATTAACCTGCAAACGACTTCTCCTTTTTAATTTATTTTACAATACTAGGTCGATACCTCTGCTGGTGGACTATCAGTCCCCGATCAAAAGTAAGTTCTTCGGTACTGACATGATTTACATTAAACCTTTCTGAAATTGTCCATTTATTATTTTTTGAATTATAAAGTTTAAGAACTAAGGTTTCATCTTCCTCAGGCAAAGTTGGCCTTAATAGATAAATCCTGCTTTTTTGAGGTCTTGTTTTATAGTTATGTCTCCATTCAACTGTTTCGGTTTATATACATTCTTTGCTTTCGAATATTGGGTTTTTCAGCATTATTGGTGAAGGTAAATACAGACATTTATAACGTGTTGTTTTCATCTTTGTTTTGTGATGTGATACGTGAACAAAGGCATGCATGTTGACCGGGGCGCTACGTTTGCTCGAGAAAAAAAATCACAGTTGTGCAAGAAAACGCATTACGCTTGCGCGAAATTTACCTGTTGTAAAGTCCTACATTTGCGCGGATTAATTAAAAAAATATAAGAAAGAAAACATACAACACTGAGGCACATTTTATTGTGCCGTCATGCTAAAAAGTACAATTTTATGAAATAATAATGAAATCATAAATTTAATCAAGCCTTTTTTATGTTTTTTTTTGTGTGAATATATCTAAGTAATGTAATAATTGATATTGTACAAAGAAATCATCAATATTTCAACAACAACAACAAAAATAATAAGATATTGTACGTGGTATTACATATTACTATGCACCAACAAATAAAAGAAATCTAACGGTAAAAAAAAAAACTTATATAAATTCATACCGCGTACATTCATTATCTTAAACATAGCATAATGAAACCGCAACAAATGAATAAAAATGTACCGTGATCACGCCAAAAAATGTAAAATATTACAATTGAAATTAACAAAATAAAGAGCGCGCAGAAAATGTGAATAAAAAAGCGAACCATAAACACCAAGCAAAATTTAATGTTCTATTACATTCTTATCTTTTTCAACAAGTGTACAATACTATTTAAATAAATAATTACCATATAGACAAAACAAAAGATTGAAATCACATTTTACATGGTATTACATATTACTGTACACCATCAAATAAAAAAAAATCATGTTGTATATGGTATTATATATTACTGTACACCTTGAAATAAATAAAATCTTACCGTAAATAACAACAAACATAAAACGAAACATGTTTTCTCTACTATATCGTTTTAAATGTGACAGGTGGATGATCGTTTCACCAGCTTTGTATATGATACCAGGTTGATAATACGCTAGAGATTTATAATAATCTGTGAAATCACCTGCACACGACTTCTCCTTTTCATTTTTTACTGCACTGGTCGATACATGACGTGATGTAAACCTCTGATAGAAGACTGTTAGTCCCGAGTCAACCCAGTTGTCGGTATTTACCTTAGTAAAAAAAAATTGTTGTTTTACCTTTTGGAATGGTGGCTCTTTTATTTAATACTCTTCAACTTTGTTTAATTATAGCCCTTTTACCTGATTCGAGCGTCACCAATGAAACTTGTGTATTTATATATATAGGAAACGCTCTTCTGGCGTACACATTGTTAAGCCTGGTAGCTTCAATGTGATAATTACTCGCGTATTGATAAACATCCTTCTAAGTTAACTGCTCTCTTTGTCACAAACGATGGCATAAGATTGGGAAAGGTGCATTTATCTTTCTTTAAATTATACCAGAAATTATCCTACCCCTTCACCCGATTATGTTATATTTATTGTCCTTTTAGGAACATCGCATCATTGTTATGAGGTAAAATCACTTAAATTGACACTTTACCGTGAAGTTTGACGTTCACTATCACACTTTGGTCGACGAAAACCGAGTCGTATTCTCTCAATTCACAAAAAAAAACATGTTTTTATGGTTTAAGATTTTTAATATTAAAAAAGTTGTTTAACCTGTAAATTTCATGAATGTGTCCTTCTCCATTTGTGACATTTGATTGAGTCTGGATTCTGTATCTTATACACCAGATCGGATGATCCCCTTTCCATGAACCTGTTTCTTATACACCTGCTCCCCTTTCCATGAACCTGTTTCTTATACACAAGATTCCCTTTCCATGAACCTGTTTCTTATACACCAGATCCCCTTTCAATTAACCTGTTTCTTATACACAAGATTCCCTTTCATTGAACCTGTTTCTTATACACCAGATCCCCTTTCCATGAACCTGTTTCTTATACACCATATACACCAGATTCCCTTTCCATGAACCTGTTTCTTATACACAAGATTCCCTTTCCATGAACCTGTTTCTTATACACCAGATCCCCTTTCCATGAACCTGTTTCTTATACACCAAATTCCCTTTTCATGAACCTGTTTCTAATACACCAGATTCCCTTTCCATGAACCTGTTTCTTATATACCAGATCCCCTTTCCATGAACCTGTTTCTTATACACAAGATTCCCTTTCCATGAACCTGTTTCTGATACACCAGCTCCCCTTTCCATGAACCTGTTTCTTATACACATGATCCTCTTTCCTTGAACCGATTTGTTATACACAAGATCCCCTTTCCATGAACCTGTTTCTATACACAAGATCCCCTTTCCATTTAACTGTTTCTTATACACAAGATCCCCTTTCCATGAACCTGTTTCGTATATCCAACTATCTCCGTCATCACGTGACTTTTACACTTAAGTTGTATATCATCAATGGCCGATAGATTATCAATGAAAGTGAACGGGGTACAAAGATAAAACGGTCATAACCTTTTTGTTATAATATATATTTTCCCTCCCAACCCCGCGTTTTACAGTTTATAAATTTTTACAATTAAATATGTTTTAAGTTTCAGTTCAGAAATATGATTTCGTGCTTCGAAATAAATTTGAAAATTGGGGTGACATAGCCACACAGCCTCCGTTGACATCTTCGTTAAAACTCGACAAAATTGCAATGGGACATTTTTGTAAAATCAATTTTCTTAAATAATTTATTGTTACTTATATCTTCCCAACCCCTTAAAAGATCGACAACATATTCATTTAAATGAAATCGCAAACCATATCAGTTCATGTATTACACTTTTTGCTTCGAAATTTGTTTGAAAAGTTTATATTTTGGCAGTCTTCAGCAATATTTTCAAAATGGCGGCCACTTTTGAAGGTTCACAACGACACGACATGCCGGTATTCATTTAGTTATTATAAATCAAAAAGTAATATTTCAAATATTTATCAAAGTGTGTCTTTTTGTACTAATGAAATTTATTTTTTCACATGGTCTTCAATATATTTATTAGAAACAGTCTCTCACCCTAAAAAAAAGATTTACATGCACCGACCATGCAGTTTACATGAACATTGATAGCTTGGGGCGACATGGGAATATATATTTTTGAAGATTTGTACGATGAAAATCGTAAAATTGTTAGATGCATGTCTTTTCAATAATTGTCTTACCTTAATGCAGCATAGAATTAAACATTGATTTCCTCTGTTAAAGTGGATACATGCTATTTGTTTTGATAAAATTTCGAAGATACATATAACAAAATGGCGACCAAATAATTTTTAAACGTAGACGATGTTCGACACTTATTTTGCACATGCAAATAATTCAATAAGATTTAACTGTTTGTATTGCAATTAGATATGACACGGTATTGTAGCTCGTATGATAATAAAGGATAAAGCTAAATTGTGGAGATATTAATTAAGTAATCAACGTGATCAAAGAAAACAAACATGGCAGCGTGGCCTAATCACGATGTAAGTTTTGACAAGACCTAATATATATATTAGTATTATACGATTGTTTATGAAATCATTTTATGATAATATTTTATATCAACGAAAGGAAACCACGGATATATTGTTACAAAGATGAAATATCTATATATATATATTTTGAAATCATTACACGGGTAACCAGTACATTTTACATAATCCTAATTAAACCAGTCACATACAGAGTTATCGAACCTAATTATGACTGGAATAGTTGCATAATGGCTGATTTGATAGATTTTTACGCTTTTTAAAAATATATATGAAATGTGTTAATAAGAAATATTCAAATTTTGAAACTGAGTTCATTAGCACTTTTATATTTGAAGAGAAATATGATGCTACATCAACATCTTTTACATGACTGTATTAAATTAGATCGAACGAAGATAACTTATTGATATTTAATCGTATTTCTTCACACGTATTAAGATTAGCCAGAAATCCACATGGTTGGACAGGTGCTTCATTTAATCAAATGACTGGAGTACTGAACATCGGATGACCTCGGATATTGGTGGATGGTCACGGCACTTGTCCCAGAAAAAAATCTTATTTCTATACCTAAAAGTTAGGTAAACGTACATAGATATATATTTTTTTGAGACAAGTTCCTGTATAGATGATGAATATATGACAGGGAATTCAACCTCATCGTAATAATTATTATCTTGCAGTGAAATAATCATTAAAATGTTGTTATCAGTATAATCTGGTTTGTCGTAACATATTATATAATTTTGTGTATAACAGTTATATATATATGCACTCGTTCTATTTGAGCAGTCAAAATGCGTTGACCGTATATTTCTATGTCATATACAGTCACTGACCTGATATCATTTTTCCTCATGAATATTCAAATAGAAATTGTCGAGATTATATTTAATTATTCATACGAACTCTTCAACCTGTTCTTGTTTCCAATGTAAACAACGATGCGTTTAACGACTCAAACTTGTTTCTTTTACAATTTTTGGGAAAACATATTTCACTTATTAATATTTTTTTGTTTGCAACCTATAAATCATTATGTTTTATGTTTATTGTTGATATTTTAGTCTGAAAACAAACAAATTCGTTCACCATTGATTGCAGTTTTCAAAAGGTAATGATGTACATTTCATCGTGTTGTATATTTCTCCGCCTGTCGGATATGAGGCCTTTTTAAAGGGGGATTTTTCCCAATATTTAAATCAAATAAATAACATTAACACAGTACACTAAACAACAATTTAAACTGTCTTTTTTTTAAGATTGCAGTATAAAGACAATAATAGTGCATTGACTTGACATATCAACGATATACGGATTCAGCCCGAAACGGGGAAAATGCTCGGCACAGCCTCGCATTTCCCCGTTTCTGAGCCTCATCCTTATATTGTGATATGTCAAGTCAATGCACTATTATTGTCTATGTAGCAGATCATCTCTCAAGATATTCGTCCGCATGCTTTAACACACATTTTCGCTATTCCTGATTTGTAGTGTACATAATAATTATATTTATCACGACAAAACATTTACATCGTCATTTATCTATGTTCTTCAAAATTATTTTCATGTTAATTACACCTTATGTAAGAATCCGGGGTTTTGATTGGTTAATAGCCAGTGTATTTTTCACCAATTTACTGTTATCAAATGAATATCGTTCATGTTTAACGCCGCCGGGGTATTTGCTAAAAGGATTTGCCTTTTTTACCCTCTCTGCCGTGGTATTTGCCAAAAATACTCTATCCGACTGGACGCTTGTAACATCACGATCATCAATGCGTTTTAGTACATTAACATTCGGTGTAATTAAACAGATATATCATGTTATTGAGGGGTATTTACGAAAAATACCAGTCTTGAGAATGAATTTCCCTCGCCTTACGGCTCGTGAAATTTAACATTCTCTCGACTGGTATTTTTCGCAAATACCCCTCCTTAACATGATATATCTGTTCAATATTTATTGATGAAATTAATATATAACTAGCCACAAGGAATTGTATTTTGCCGTATTTATACGATTAACACAGGATCGGTGCTTAAAACGCAAGGGCCTATAGCAGAATTTCTGCACCAGCAACAACGGAATAACCTCTCAAGGTCATCCGCTGTAAAACAAAATTGTATCAGGGACTCATTCATTTTCCTCTTTGTAACTTAAAGTTAGTATTCAATAAATTCATAAACTGAAGATTTTTAAGGTATGTTTTGTTTCAAACATTTATAAAAGCGGAATAATGAAAGGATATTTTGTTGTTAGCAATCAGTTGGGTTCAATTTGGTCAAACTAGATCCTACATTCACACCTTTAACATGGCAATACTAAATTAGATTTCCAAACAGTGATCATTTATTGATAATTAATCGTATTTCTTCAGATGTCTGGTATTTCATCACACATATTCAATTCTTTAAAGTCATATGAAACCTCAAATTAAAAAAAAATATGCATATGCTTTTTTATAACAAAATGAATAGTTGTCATTATTAAACTTATGTACATATACTTATTTCTGAAGACAATTCTTTAATTTGTCCACATTTAGAATAAGTTTACTTTTTTTTTAATTGCTTGCCTGCAGGAAGCAATTCACGGACATATTTTCCGTATTCAAAGTGACCTTAGCGTGACCCTTCTCTTTAAAATCCGCTGATTGCAATACGCATGGATCTGTCATTTAAATAAACTATTATCTGATATAATTGTACATGTTATACACGTGTTCAACATCCATGCTTCTTTGTTGATTGTTTACTATAAGGTGACAATCAGTAACCTACGGCTTCAAAACACGACAATTAATGAGCGGCCTTATTTTCTATTCATAACAGACAGAGAGAGAAAAAACAAATGACGATTATACGATATTTTTGCGTAAAAAACGACAAAAAGTTATTTTTAAATCGTGCATAGTAAGTAAGTAAGTATTTATAGTAACATTTATAGTTTATTATAGTAACATGTGTAATCACATTTCAGTAAAGTACAAATATATTACATACACAATAAAATACACCCGACCCATTGGGTCTATAAGTCACTTTCAAATCATAAAACGTAATTCTTTTATCACGGATTTCAAACAAATTAATAAAAGGTAAGATTAAGCTAAATTTTCAGAATAATTAATTAATACTGAAAAATTCAAAATTATATATAAAATAAATGTCAAGTTGAATGCAGAATTAATTAATAATGAAAAATTCAAACTTATATAAAAAAATGAAGTTATTAGAAGATCGATTTAGTAAATGTCAAGTTGAATGCATAATAATTTTGTCTCCAATTTTATTATTAAACCAATTTCTAATGATTACAAAACATGTATATAACGAAAATGAGATTAAGAGTAAGCCACAGCTTAGATAAAGAAAATGGAGGACTTTATGGTATTACAAGAATTATTAAAGAATATAAAAAAAGAAGATGTGGTATGATTGTCAATGAGACAACTCTCCACAAGAGACCAAAATGACACAGAAATGAACAACTATAGGACACCGTACAACCTTCAATAAAGAGCAAAGCCCATACCACATAGTCAGCTATAAAAGGCCACGAAATGACCATGTAAATTGAAAACTAACTGCCTAATCTATGTACAAAAAATGCTTAAGTGAAAAATGACAGAGAGTGCGTATCTATCATCTTCATTCTCATATTTCCACCTTTTCAAGATTTCCAAAATGTTATATTCAGCCATATTATTAGAAAAAAAATCCATGTACAAATTTATTAAACTAATGAGTACACAAAAATTTATTTTGAAGATGTTATATGCTTAGCTCTGTTGAAATAGTGTTTTTGTTATTATAACAACACCTTCTGCTAATCTGTCCCATATTTTGCGTAAAGATATGGAACGCCATGACTGCCTTATGTTGATGATCAGCATTATATGCAGTGTTTACACCATTATATGCAGTGCTCACACCATTATATGTAGTGCTCGCACCATTTTATGCAGTGCTCACACCATTATATGCAGTGCTCACAACATTATATGAAGTGCTGACAACATTATACGCAGTGGTCCAAACATTATATGCAGTGGTCACAACATTATATGAAGTGGTCAACACATTATATGAAGTGGTCACAACATCATATGAAGTGGTCACATCATTATACGTTTTTTGTTGATGAAGGTGATGATCGGCGATGGTGATGAGGATGATGTTTAATGTAAGATGAGATTGATGTATGATGAGATTGATGTATGATGAGATGATTCGGTAAACTTCGGGTTATTTTAAGCGGAAATTACCGAATCCATAATTGGTAATGCCCAGCAAACAAATTTAAACAGTTATTAAAGTCATGTTATCATTAAGGCAGTATCTGATTGAAATAAGTAAGGATGAAACTAAGAGGTGAATGAATGAACTAGTTTTGTTCGTCGTAAGAAATACGCATGACATAATGTAAGTTAGATAATTGAAATTTTAGTTAATGAAATATCGAAGGAAAATTTGTATGATATATTCCTCGAGTTCATTTCCTGCTGAAGAACTTAAGCAAGGTGCCACTTTATAGTCAGTACTCAGTTTTAAAAAGCTTAAAACACTGGACACTTTTAATTTGCAAAACACTCATTTGCAAATCCGCCGCCGCCTCAAACAAGAGCTACAATATCATGTATATAACCAAAATGTGCAGAATTACATGGGATTCAATAATTTCATTGGTTTTATACAGTTACTTTCATATTTATTTTGCAATTTGAATTATAAAAACATGGGATTTTCAATATCCCATGGGACAGGGCAAAATCCCATGGGATTTACCATTATCCCATGGGATTTTGGTTAAATCCCATGGGATTTTTTTTTGTCCCATGGGATTATTGTAGTCCCATGGGATATTTGTTGTCCCATGGGACAAAAAAAATCCCATGGGATTTTTATTATCCCATGGGATTTTTAATATCCCATGGGACAAATTAAAATCCTATGGGATTCTAATTGTAAATATATAGATATAAATAAACAGTAATGTGTATGTTACAATGTATTCTATTTGGTAGTAAATTATTATAAGATGAATCTTTTTAATTGAATATCTTTTTTTCTTGGGAAATGTTAATTTAGCATATTGTTCTTTAACTGTTCAAAACTAAACTTTTAAACAACAAAGCAGATAATGTAAGTATCAATATATGTTTATTCATGAATTATAGAATACTTTCTTGAAACACAATTATTTGCCATTTGAAATCAATAAAAACTCTATTGTTAGGCTTAACATACTAGTAGCTATTTAAGTAAATCTATTTTTTTCACAATATCCCTCAACACAAAACATTAATAGTTTCTTATCATCCAGCATTGTTTGATGGTATAGTCCACTTTTTGGACATTCAGCACAGAACTTTGACATTATTGTGGTTTCAATATTTTTTTGAATTTAAAAGAACTTCAAATCATTGACTGAGTGATGAAAATAATAACTGATCCAACTTTTTTCTTTGAATTTATTCTGGTCTTGTTTCTATGTTTTCTCCATTTATTTTAGGTGGTGAATTTCAATCCTTCTGAAAAAGAACCAATAAAATCTAAAGTAATGGATTATACAAAATTGTTTTCATACATGTAGCAATAATATGATTTTCAATAAAAATAGCTATGCGGTATGGATTTTACTGATTGTTAAAGGTTGTCCAGTGTCATCAGTTGCTAACGGCCTACATCCTTTGGTCTCTGATGGAGGGTTGTCAAATTAGCAATATACCACATCTTCCTATTCTAATACCATATAACAATCAATTAATTTATTCTTCTTTATAAAATTTGGGTATTTTCCCAAGTTATATACATAATATATATATATACTGTAAATTCGGAATTAATGCAAGTTTTTTTTTATTGCGAAAAATGCAACGGAGTTGTAAACGCAATAATTTAAACTCGTATTATGAAATATTTGATATGGATTAAACAGGATTTTTCAAAATCGTAAAATTTAAAATCGCATTTAAGTCTAAAATGACAGAATCGCAATAATAAATGCACGCAATAATTTATGAATTTTACAGTATAAAGATCAATGTTAAAAGTTAAAACTTTAGACAACTATAATAACATTCCATTATTCACAAGAATTTGCAATATATTATACAAAATGCAGACAACAGAAACAATATTTCTTTAAGCTTTTGAAGTTCAGACAGATTTCAATTTGTGTTTTATTTCAATGAAAAAATACCTTGAACATATTGGAAATTATAACATTGATACAAACAAAATATGTATGTTTTATCCTTTTTTTTTTTGTGTTGTTGGCTTGCTGTCTCATTTTAATATACATTTAAACATACATTAATAATCTTCTTCTTTATTAAAAGTAAAAATGGGATATTTTTGATTTTGATATCCCAAAACATTATAGTTCTAAATGTATCACATAACTTATTACCAAGTTCAAAAACACCAATGTGTTTGATATTAATTTTAAGACATGTATAAATGTTCCAGACCATATCAGTATTCGGATCTTACTTTTATGGTCCAGAACTTACAGTCCCACCATATGTGTACAGTCAGACCATTTAAGTATACTTGTACTGTCTGGTACCAGCTCAACCAAACCTGTGATTTTATTTTAACTGCAATTAAACTTTTTGTATTAATCTATTAAAGATTTCAGTTATGTTGATCTGTACTGTACATTTGTTTGTAATAAACTTGACCAACTTCTTAAAATTGGGCAGACTGTATGCGTACAGTCCAAATACTTGTTTGTTCTGGAACATAAACATGATTAACAAGCATTTGGCAGGATGTCATGCTAAAATCCCATTAATATTAGTACTAAATTTTGAGTATATACATGTAAATCCACAAGTTACTTACTGAAATTCATGGTGAACACTCACCAAAAACTTACAATTTAGAGGAAAGACTGGAAAGATGAATGCACTAACACTATCAAAACAGAGCATAAAACTTACCGAAAAACAAGATGTTTTACATTTATCCAGGAGCAGGATAATTGAAAAGTTGTTTTTTTCTTTCTCTGCTGTCCATCATATAACCTTTGAATTCATTCATGCAAAATATGAAAATCTGCAAAGGTAAGACCTAGAACCTCAACTTATCCACATTTTGAATTTTGAACTGCATACTTGTCCTTTTCATCTTGCTGACAACCTAAACATAAAAAAATGATAAAAACATAATTCTAGATTGAATTTGTGTTTTTATTTTTGTTGGTACATGTACAAACAATTTTCCCAACTTTAAAACGAAAACATCATCACCAAAGAGGAGGTCATACTAACCTCCGAAATATTTAAACAAACCGAAATTATTACTTGATTAAGATCTTGTCGTAAATTAATGGCATAGATACTCTTATTTTTGAAAACTTGATGTCTATTGCATACTTATATTCCTTTGTACGAGAGTATGCATATTAAGATGGACTCCATGGACTTTAATGTAAGCATGATTAATTTTACAGTCACTGACAGTTTTTCAGCTCTATGTGTACATTTTGAGAGAATCTTGCAATACTGTATATTCTGATATTCAGAACTTATTGTGAGGTTTTTATTAATACAACTGAAAGCTGTATCTCGTTTTCATTTCTGATACATATTTATGAGCTGAAGACCAGTGCCGAATTTTTCTCACTGCATTGAAGATCCATAGGTGACCTTCGGCCGTTGTCTGCTCTTTGATTGGGTTGTTGTCTCTTTGTCAAATTCCCAGTTTCCACTTCCCATTTTATATCATGTATGCTGATTTTTCTTAAATTACAATATTCAATCATGCAATTTTGTCTATTATTGAAAATACGATAAGCAAAAATAAATGCACAAAAAATTTAACATTGTTATATATATGTAAAAGACTTTTTTTTAAATTCAAAACAGTTGCCTACACTGTTAATTTCCTTGTTTGATTTCATATTTTTAAAGCCTTTATAGCTAGCTAGATGGTATGCCGGGGCGGATCCAGCCATTTTAAAAAGGGGGGTTCCCAACCCAAGACAAAGGGGATGATCCTATATTCATTTGATTTGTTTTATTGTCTCATACAAGAATATATATGGTTTGACGGTGGGGATCAGGGATCCTGAATTTTTTTCACCTAACCACTGGATGACAGGGGATCTCAACCATTTAAAAGTTTCTCAAACATGTGGGGGTGTGGGTGAACCCCATGGACTCTCCCTATATTTCCTTTGATTTGTTTTATTGTTCTATACAAGAATATATAAATATGGTTTAGGGGTGGGGATCTTGACCGTTTACAAGTTTTAAACTAGAGGGGGTGGGACTTCACTTTTATTTTATTTCATTATTAATTTTATTGTCCCCGACAAGAATATATATGGTTTAGGGGTGGGGATCTGGATCGTTCACAAGATAATAGCACATTCTCAAATTGAACAGAGTGGGGTAACCCCCAAAGACCTCCTTTTAATTTCATTTGATTTGTTTTATCGTCCCATTCAAGAATATATATGGTTTAGGGATGGGGATCTGGACCGTTTACAAGATAATAGCATATTCTCAAATTGAAAGGGGTGGGGATTACCTCCCATGGACTCACCCTCCCTTCTTTCTTCCCCCGAAATACCTTTTAATAAGCCCCAATGCACAGATAGTTCACAGTATTTTCCCTTGCTTTACACTAAAGAATATTCACTATACAGGTGTAATTTTATTTTTAAAAGATAATACAACTGAAGACCACCATGACCACAGTGGTGGATCCAGAATTTTTCATAAGTGGGGCCCACCGACTGCCTAAGAGGGGCCTGCTCCTGCCATGACTCAGTGATTCCATATATAATCAACCAATTCTTTTCCCAAACAGGGGGGCCCTGAACTCCTGATTCCCCCTTTTTTTTCCTCATTTCAATCACCCTGATATAAATTTAGTTTTATCACTTACAATAGGAATGGTTTGAATTCCCCAATAATTCTTATATACCATTAATATCAACATTTTTGATAAATGAAAGGCAAAAGTTTTCTATGGGTAGAAATGGATAGTGGGAAGCTTTCAGATTCACACCATGCCGGTGGCTGTGTTCAAAGTGCTGGGTTTTTATGACCCTCGTTGTTTGCGGACTAACTATTTAGGCCAGTGGTGGATAATAGTGTGCGTGCATTAATCTTCTATACCTTCTTAATCAATATATTCAAATACTGACGGCAAGTGTTGTAATGATGTATCAATGTCTTTTTGAAATCACCGTGCTATTTACATGTGGGATCGAGAATGCAGGGGAAGGAAACTTGTCAATTATGTTTATTTCTAAGCCAAAATAAAATGAGCCGCCGTAAAATTAACCTTGGGTAATAACAGTGCATGTAAGGCTCGTCTCGGAGGGGTGTCTTTTTTTCTGTCTTCTTTTTATGTCCCACCTACGATAGTAGAGGGGCATTATGTTTTCTGGTCTGTGCCTCCGTTCGTTCGTTCGTCCGTTCGTTCGTCCTGTTTCAGGTTAAAGTTTTTGGTCGAGGTAGTTTTTGTTTGAGAGTTTTTGATGAAGTTGAAGTCCAATCAACCTGAAACTTAGTATATATGTTCTTTATGGTATGATCTTTCTAATTTTAATGTCAAATTAGAGTTCTTACCCCAATTTCACGGTCCACTGAACATAGAAAATGATAGTGCGAGTGGGGCATCCGTGTACTGGGGACACATTCTTGTTTTAGTTATATTTAATAACTTACACTTTTTTCCATTATTCTCTTTCTTTCACTATTCTTTATTCCTTTTTTTTCTTTGTCCTTTGTTCTCTATTCTGTTAATTCACATCCATACCCTCTTATGTGTATGTGGACTTACTGTAGTTTATTTTTTAGTTCTGGCAGAGATATTAGATACAATATATATGTCTCTAGATCTGGTTCTGGTATTATGCGATAAGTCAATTTCTTTTTCATGCAGTGTCATGAAATATAATGGTTTTATGCATATCAGCCAAGATTGTGCGCAACATTTTAATAAACAATTCAACACTATATACACGTTATGTGAATTTTATTAAAATCGATGAAGAACATGAATTTGGCAGCTAGTGCCCCTTAAACAGGTAAAGTTCAATTAACAAATTCTGATCTACTGGCATTCAACACCAAATTACCTACTTGCTGTATATTGATAAATGTGATTGATAAATGTGATTGTATATTGTCAATACCTCAACATCGAGAATACGTCATGTGAGGTGTTGGTCGCTACGTTTGATACGGGGTCAAAGGTTGCGGCTTCGAGACGGAGAAAAACATCCAGGTAAAAAGTGTAGAATTTTGTTTTTGAAAATTTGAGTTCTAAATTTTCCTAAAAAGTACTTAATTCCGTTCATCTAATTGTAAATTTTCCTAAAAAAAAGTACTTATTTCCGTTCATCTATTATGGGTATAAACTAAACTGAACAAGAAAAGTATTAGTAAACAGACAGAAAGTCCGACGTTGAATTAATTATTTTACAATTAATTGTTTAAATATATGAGAGAATGTTTTAGGCGAATTTTCTTTAATTACAGATAAATGTATTTTAGGTTCAGGAAATGATTTATTCTTCGGGTACGTCTAAACAACCGCTCAGGACCTCCTGAGTGCACTCAGGACATACAAAGTGCACTCAGGACATACAAAGTGCACTCAGGACATACAAAGTGCACTCAGGACCCATTACCGTAATCATATCTGCACACATGATGGATGTTTATATTCGTTATACGCTTCTTATTTTAGAGTTAAATTTTGGTAGAAGTTGAAATCGCAGGGGCAGATCCAGCCATTTTAAAAAGGGGGGGGGGGGTCCTAACACAGGGCAAAAAAAAGGGGGGGGGGTTCAACTACATGTCCCCATTCAAATGCATTGATCGGCCAAAAAAAGGGGGGGTTCCAACCCCCCCCCCCCCCCGGAACCCCCCTCCCCCCTCTGGATCCGCGCCTGAATCGAACTTAGATAGATATGTTAATTCTTATAAAATAATGAGGACACGTGTCACTGATTACACAACTACTGAGCCATGAATTATCCAATCAACAAAATTGATTGGATTATCTTTATTGTTTTTTAGGAATTGTATTGTTTAGTTCAGTTTTACCTTTAACATGAATTTGCATATAGAAAAAATAAAACATATATCTCATTCGATGTGCTTTTTCAGTTTATTTTTCATGGTGACGGGTAAATTAATTTGTTGTGTTTTGCAGTTCACGAATAAAGAAAATTATTTTATAGTTGCGTGTTTTTTTTTCTGTAACAAGTTCGATTTTTGTTTTTCAGTGTGATTCTTTTCTCTATCTCTCTCTCTCTAAATCAAGTTTTTAAACAAACACAATGTTGACTGAATATCAAATTTTATTACATTTGTATATCTTTATTCTCAACAAACCATTATACAAGAGAAGACAATTATGTACAATATTCAGTTTAACCTTAACGGAAATCTGTGCACGAAGACTTAGTCGTGGTTTGAACGGATTTCGTGTCAATAAACTGTCTTCGAAATAGTCTTTCTTTGTTAATGTTTGTGTCATTTTGGTCTTTTGTGGATAGTTGTCTCATTAGCAATCATACCACATCTTCTTTTTTAAAATTTCTCGCTACTACAATCTAACTTACATATTTTTTAGAAATAATTATACCCAAAATATCATAATTTTCAAAAAACGGAGACGAAAACGGAGACAAGTTCATTTTCAGGGGCGCACTACGTTTGCGCGCATTTGGGGATTAAAATGTTTTACGTTTGCGCGCAGCTTTTGATTACATTTGCGCGCATTCATTTTACAGGTAATCTCAGGTAAAAATATAAATAAAAATATATTAAAGTATAAATGTCTATATTTTTTGGTATTTTAATAATAGATATTATCAATCCTGCCACATTATTTATGTATGTGCCTGTCCCAAGTCAGGAGCCTGTAATTCAGTGGTTGTCGTTTGTGTGACATATTTGTTTTTCATTCATTCTTTTATATAAATAAGGCTGTTAGTTTTCTCGTTTGAATTGTTTTACATTGTCATATCGGGGCCTTTTATAGCTGACTATGCGGTATGGGCTTTGCTCATTTTTGAAGGCCGTACGGTGACCTACAGTTGTTAATGTCTGTGTCATTTTGGTCTCTTGTGGACAGTTGTCTCATTGGCAATCAAACCACATCTTCTTTTTTTATATGACTATCAATTATTAGTTTTGAAAATACTTTGTAAATTCAAATTATATATTGTTCATATTGAATTCTAAAACCAATTTTAAACCCCCTTATACCTTAAGGTCAAGCTATAATAAATGGGCTATGTCACAGATTTCTTCAAATTTTGCATACACCTTTGACTTATTGAATTGTATCCGAAAATCAAAAAAATATGCGGCTTTATCTCCTTTTTTCCCTGCCTTGGGAGACTTAGACTAACGGAATGCATGGATACTGATACTTGTAAATGATTGAACAAATAAATAAATAAATAATTATTATTAACCATGTTTCCCTAAAATATTACTGATTAAATTCTTTCAAAATAGGTGCCTTAGCAGACTTACACTGACGGAAGGGGTACCGATACTTTTATTAATAAATGAATTATTACCTGTATTTTACCTGAGTTTACCTGTCAAAAATAATGCGCGCAAATGTAATCAAAAGCTGCGCGCAAACGTAATGATTTTTGCGCGCAAATGTAATGGCAATGCGCGCAAACGTTATGCACCGATTTTCAGAATTTATTTTCGCATTGAAATTCGTTTCAGGCTTGTGAAACTGGACAAAACGACTTTAATTAGAGAAAAAAAAAACTTAATAAAAACGGATTTCTTAAAATATTCGTATAACTCAAAAATAAAATTCCTGGACAAGTTCGATAAAAATGAGAAATAACATCTAACTACATGTATATGAGTTTGATTGTTTGAAAAGTACGGCTTTTACCGTTTAGAACGGATTCCATATACAAAACTTTAATTAATATAAATTCTTTTAAAGTATGAACATTTATAATTATTTCCCTTTTCAAACTCGTGCAAAGAATTAATTACTGGTCCAGGACATCTATACTATTAAACGAGAAGATCTCATTTTGGGTGTCGCTTCTCTTCTTTACACAATAAATTAATCAACACGCCTCTGTGTCCTATAGGTACAGTGCATAGTCGCATTTGTCATCCATTCATATGATTATTCAGATTTAGTTATTTTGGGAGAAAAACGAGAAAAAGGGCATCTGGATATTGTCCCGTCATTGGACAAAATTTTAAGTCAGATTATACTTCCGGTTTGCGTTTTTCTGTATACTTTGAACATACATATACTACGAATAAAGTGTATTTTCAGAATTCTATCTGCTATCATATCCAAGTTTACTATCCACGGTGGTCACATAGTTTATTAAATAGAGAGGGTCTGTATACTATATCAATGACCACCATGGATCGATTAGAAAACTTAGAATTGAAAGTAAATACACTTTATTTATATATAGATACAGATAAGCGCTAAAATTATTCATGTGCACTTTTGATACCTTTTCTGAAATTCTCCAGTCATTAAATCTTTTACAAAATTCATTGATTACAAAAAAAAGAAGATGTGGTATGATTGCCATGTTGACAACTCTCCACAAGAGACCAAAATGACACAGAAATTAACAACTATAGGTCATCGTGACGGCCGTCAACAACGAGCAAAGACCATACCGCATACTCAGCTGTAAAAGGCAACGAAATGAAAATGTAAAACAATTCAAACGAGAAAACTAGCGGCCTTATTTATGTACAAAAAATGAACGAAAAACAAATATGTAACACATAAACAAACGACAACCACTGAATTACAGGCTCCTTACTTAAATGTTCATAACATACTAAATGTATATTCATATTGAAATTGATAGAAAACCACAAATTGGGAATTTTGGAAATAAAGGAGGAGGGATTAAAAAAAAACATTTTCATTTCCCCAATAACCTATGATTTATGATACTTTTGCTGAAATTCTCCAGTCATTCAATATTTCACAAAATTCTTCAAACAACACTTTACATACTTTAAACTACGCTCGAATGCCCGCGATTTCGCGGGTGTGTTCTAGTGATAATAAAATTAAGAAGAAAACTTAAAAATTTATGGAACGAAATTTTAATAAAAGACGAAAATCTTAAAACATTGTGATATTCATTCTAGACGTCACAATATTACTTCCCGCATGGTCACACTGTACTAACAACACAATGTATAAAACAACAATAAAGATAATCCAATTAATTTTGTTGATTGGATAATTCATGGCTCAGTAGTTGTGTAATCAGTGACACGTGCCCTTATTATTTTCTAAGAATTACAAATTCTACCAAATTTAACTCTAAAATAAGAAGCGTATAAAGAATATATGCATCCATCCTGTGTGCGATGACTATAAAGGGTCCTGAGTGCACTTCGTATGTCATGAGTGCAATCAGGAGGTCCTTCAAGCGGTGTTTAGACGTACCGTTATTCTTCTGGAAGCTTCAATTTTTTCTTATCAATAACTTTTACACAAGGAGACATTTTTTTTTTACAGCATGAACCCCAGTTAATGAGCAAACACAAATTAAGAACGAAAATCGTTTACAATTAAATTTTATAGAAGGAAAAAAGGGGGGGGGGGGGGTAATAAACAAATTTTATTTACGCTCACATACTTTTAAACAGATTTGCATATGTAAGCTCTCTATAGTTAATGTTAAATTATTTCAGGAGTTTTGAAAAAAAGAATATTATATACAGTTTAATTTCGACTAAAATAGTGATTCTTTTTATAGATTTGGTACCTCAGTTTCGACTCAACATTTCATTTTGAATTGTTAGATGGCAAACTCTTTAGGCGAATATTGTATCTGTTCTTTATTTAATTATGGTGATATTGGCGATAATATTCATTATAACAAGGCCTTGTACAAATCCTTGATTATAGAATGTTTGGTAATATAAAAAGACGAAAGTAGACAAACCCTAATTATGCAGGGTTTCACAAGTTGATCTCCAAGCGGCCCACATTTAACATATAATAAGATCTATATTTTTCAACGTTTTCAAAATGAAATAACTTGAATTGAAAATTTCCCAACTGTGAAAATTTGTTATTTCTAAACGTCTTTAATTATTATTTCGGAAAAAAAAATTATTTAGCATATTCATATATTTTCATAATTTTTTCCGAGGAAACCTTTTTTTTTGCAAAGTTTACTTCTATATGTTTTTAACCATCACCAGCGACTTATTCTCTGCCATCACCAATTAGTCCTAATTATTAAAGATCAATTGCCCAAATTCAAATGATGATTGGTATATCGTATTGAATATGACCATCGGTCATCCGTGACGTATCCCAAATAACGACGCATGCCGATAGATAGATCATAGTTTATTAATTAGCGTCTCGCAATTTAAATTTCATCAAGGGGACTTAATTAAACCAGTTACTATACAAATCTTGAAAAAACGATGTACATGTAATTTTTAATATTTTTAAAACAAATTACGAAAACGTTTAGTGTAAAAATCACCGAATATAAATGTTTCTTTCTTGCAGGTTCGCATTTGTAAATAACATTAACGTTTTGGAATTCTAATGCAAAAGACAGTCGATTCAAACTGAAATAACTTCTTTAAAGATGGTTTGATTTTTTCAGAGACACATGTATTATATATGTCTCAATACATGTATTATATGTCTCTGATTTTATCAAAACAAAAATTACAAAATTATAAAATATGTTAGTTATCGAATGTATACCCTGAACTCTTACTATTATATATACATGTCCTAAGTTACTTAATGTCCTGTGTGCAACCAGGAGATCCTGAACGGTTTTTAAACGTACCATTATTTTATATGCATATATTCAAAGCTGTTCTTAATTATATGCATACTAGGTATCAGTGGCGGATCCAGGGGGAGGGTTTCGGGGGTTGGAACCACCCCTTTTTTTGAACGATCAATGTATTTGAATGGGGACATATGGTTGGAACCACCCCCTCCCCCTTTTGTCCTGGGTTGAGACCCCCTTCTTTTCAAATGGCTGGCTCCGCCGCAGAGGTATATTTATATATATATATGTGTGTACCATCCCCCCTCCTAAATCTTGGGAAACAAATGGTAGATTATATAGGGAATCACGGAAGCATGACTGGACGTGACCCCTCTAAGGCAGTCAATGAGTCCCCACTTATGAAAATTTCTGGATCAACCATTGCTTAGTTCTAGTTATCTTAGGTCCTAGTGTGAAATAATGCCAATAGGTCTTTTAAAACACATCTTTATTCATACATGTATATATACGTTTTCTCACGGATTTGTTCATGCAATATTGGAATTATGTTTACTCAATGCGCAATTACTGAAGTTTATATTTGCTACTTTTCTTCTTAATTTCATATAATTTTTTTTTTTTTTTTTTTTCTTCGAAAAATTAGTGGTGTTGAAATAGGGAATGGACACAGATACCTTATCACATTTAACCAAAGAAATGTTGTATAATGTCATCAATCTGTATTACACGTAGACAGGATGTTCTCTAGAAAACTATACGTTATACACACCCGAGAATACACGCACTGTCGTAATGGAAAATTACTGTATGTTATAGTTACCTGTAATCAGCTTTGCAACACCATGTCATGACAGTTCAAAAAGATTTTCTTCAAATCAAATTGGAATATTCATTTTTTCTGTAAAATTTAAAACTTTAAAAAGTAGACTTTGACAAAATTATGAAATAGAAAGAATTGAACAATTTAAAATCGTATTTTAACAAAGATTTAGATATAATTTTACAACGATCCTTAAAAAATAACCAAACAAACGTTGAATCAAACGATATGAACCTACGCAGTTTTATATTAAAATACTGACACACACCAGTTTGCCATCTCAGTATGCAAGGCAAGGGTCCTTGGTGAGGTGCTGGAACTTGATGTACATGTATCATTAAGTTAATACAGTTCTGTTAGTATTGACTGCCTTTTTACAGAGACTTTCTATTCTTACTGTTATCAGTTAGTATAGACGGTTCCTGGCTTAGAATGATTCTCTGCTCAGCAAATGGTGCGTAATTAGCATTTGAATCAAATTTCTTGTAGAAGTAAAAAACACAAATTAATGTATTTGACAACTTTATTCAGGAGCACAGTCTATATTATCCGGCGTAAATAACTTCGAGATTTATGTGGAAGTTTACTCTGCTGCTCGATCTATGCTAATCGATGTTCCAGTATATTTCATATTTATATTTATTCGTGAGGCCTCGTCATCGTTTATATTCACTAAAAGCACAGTCGCCTAAATATTTTATATGGCGAAAAAATTGCGAAAATTGGGGGAAATAATATATTTTTAGTAGCATTATTATTTTAGAATCTTAAGAGGTTGCTTGCAAATTTAACTCTAAAATGAGAAGTGTATGACGATCTATAACGAATATATACATCCATCATGTGTGCAGATACGACGGCGACTATATAGGGTCTGCCATGAGTGCACTTTGTATGCCCTGCATGTGTGCACCCAGGAGGTCCTCCTGAGCGATGTTTAGACGTACCGGGAAAATCTTATCTGATTCAGGATCAATTCATCGGTTACACTCCCCTGTCACCAGTGATTCTTTTTTGCTGACATTCTGAAAAAGTATTGTGTAGTCCCTGTGTAAGTGTTGACTCTCAACTTGCACATGTGATTTTTTAACACTCCCTGGACTTCTGCAAAAACAGAAAGTCACAGGACATTCCGACAAAAAGTCACAGGACAAAAAGTCAAACACATGTCAAACTCAGGCATAAAGTAACAAAGTTAATAGGACAAAAAGTCACAAACAATTTGTTGACAATTGATTGAATATAAATGAAAAAAGATTTTGAAATATCTTCTTTTTATTACATATATTCATTTTTAATTTTAGGAAATTGTTCATAATATAAAAAAGAAGATGTGGTATGATTGCCAATGAGACAACTGTCCACAAGAGACCAAAATGACACAGACATTAACAACTAGAGGTCTTTACGGCCTTCAACCATAATCCAATATAAAGAAGGTATGGTATGATTGCCAATGAGACAACTGTCCACAAAAGACCATAATGACACAGACATTAACAACCATAGGTCACCAAACAGCCTTCAACAATGAGCAAAGCCCGAGGTAAAGCCCATACCGCATAGTCAGCTGTAAAAGGCAATCATACTATATCTTTTTTTTTTATATTTACATGTTAAAAAATGCGTGCAAATGTAATCAGAAGCTGCACACAAACGTAATGATTTTTGTGCGCAAATGTAATGGTAATGTGCGCAAACCTAATGCACTGATTTATTTGTTTTTAATAAATTTTAATTTAAAGTTGCTACATCATGTTCATGTATAAAACTTCAAGAAAAATACAAAAAGAGTGTTTTTTTGTTCAAAGAAAAATAATCTCAAAACTAAATTGTGACTTTTTGTCCTGTGACAGTGTGTGACTTTTTGACTGTGACTTTCTGTCCTGCATTCAGATTGAATAGGGGAGTTTGGTTGACCCCGCCTCCCTCTATCTGAGACTACTATCTCAGTGATGAGCTTTATGTTTCATGTACAAATGTATTGTGCTTGTCATATATATGTATGTCGGATAAAAGCTCTACAGACCTTTAATATGTTGTATTGTTATATGTATAACCGACAATAAATAAATAGCCCCTAACAAGTAAGAATTAGGTTACTTCTTTTTGTTTTGACATCTTGCATGGGTTTTTATAGCCCGTATTAAAATTATGCCCCCACTTTAAAAAAGGGGGGGGGGTATACTGTTTTACCCCTGTCTGTCCATCCATCCTTGCGTCAGTCAGTCCGTCCGATAAATATTTTTCGTCCCATTTTCCTTAGGAACTACAATAGAAGGATTTCTGAAATTTGGTTTCAGGGTTAAATAAGTCAGCTATACCGTGTGATGCATTTTCAGATTCATCACTCGACAACTTCCTGTTTTCCCAACACTTGTATGATTTTACACATGATAGCCAAGTTGAAAGTTGAAAACTAACAACCAAATTTATGTACAAAAAAATTGAAAAACAGATATGTTACACATAAACAAACGACAATCACTGAATTATCGGATCCTGACTTGGAACAGGCACAACCATAACAAATTGGCAGGGTATAAGGAACTTTGAAAATATTTAGTTTTTGTGGTTTGGTCAATTTTCCGGATACTGTAAGCAATAAGGCCCCTTTATTTAGTGAATGAAATAATTGTAAGATGCACTTAGCTGTCTGTCATATTTTATATGAACTTGACCTCATTTTCATGCATGGTTCATTGGTCAATGAAACACTGCATTGTTTTGTCAGTTTATCATATGTTTAAAGTTACAGGTAGATTATATTTGGTAAATATGAAACAATTGTAAGGTGTGCATGTCTGAATGGCAGATTCATATATAAACCATGACCGCATTTTATTGTTCTTTGGTCAATGATAAGTTTTCTTGGTTTTGTCATTTTATCAGGCTACATTTAAAAGAATGTCTGTTTCCCCTCCCCGGGTCTACCCTTTGTAAACAGACCAGGAAGGCAGGTTTTTTTTAGCTCACTTGACCTTTCTCATCACTTGGCGTTCGTCGTCTGTCGTCCTGCGTCCGTCGTCTGTAAACTTTTACAAAAATCTTCTCCTCTGAAACTACTTGGCCAAATTCTACCAAACTTGGCCACAATCATCCTTGGGGTATCTAGTTTAAAAAATGTGTGGCGTGACCTGTCAAACCAACCAAGATGGCCGCCATGGCTAAAAATAGAACATAGGGGTAAAATGCAGTTTTTGGCTTATAACTCAAAAACCAAAGCATTTAGAGCAAATCTGACATGGGGGTAAAATTGTTGATCAGGTCAAGATCTATCTGCCCTGAAATTTTCAGACGAATCGGACAACCTGTTGATGGGTTGCTGCCTGTGAAATGGTTATTTTAAGGAAATTTTGCAGTTTTTGGTTATTATCTTGAATACTATTATAGATAGAGATAAACTGTAAAAGCAATAATGTTCAGCAAAGTAAGACCTACAAATAAGTCAACATGATCAAAATTGTCAGTCGACCCCTTAAGGAGTTATTGCCCTTTATAGTCAATTTTTAACAACTTTTCATAATTTTTTGTAACTTATTTAAAAATCTTCTTCTCTGAAACTATTTTGCCAAATTTAACCAAACTTGGCCACAATTATCATTGTGGTTTGCAGTTTAAAAAATGTGTCCGAAGACTCAGCCTACCAAACAAAATGGCCGACATGGCTAAAATTAGAACATAGTGGTAAAATGCAGGTTTTGCTTTATATCTTTGAAACTAAGACATTTAGGGCAAATCTTTCAAGATTTAAATGTCCATCAGAATAAGATATATCCCCTCATGAATTTTCAGTTGAATCGGACAACCTGTTGTTGGGTTGCTGCCCTAAAATTGGTGATTTTAAGGTAATTTTGCAGTTTTTGGTTATTTATATCTTGAATACTATTATAGATAGAGATAAACTGTAGACAGCAATAATGTTCAGCAAAGTAAGATCTACAAATAAGTCAGCATGATCAAAATTGTTAGAGGACCCCTTAAGGAGTTATTGCCCTTTATAGTCAATATTGAACAACTTTTCGTCATTTTTGTAACTTGTATAAAAATCATTTCTAAAACTACTTGGCCAAATTTAACCAAACTTGGCCACAATCATAATACTAGGGTATCTATTTAAAAAAAAGTGTCTAATGACCCCGCCTACCAACGAAGATGGCCGACATCAGTAAACACATTAACAGGTGAGCGACACAGGCTCTTGAGAGCCTCTAGTTTTTTTTAACTGGATGTGATTGTCATAGCATGGTCACATGAATGGTTTGACTTGTCCAGTCCAGGCCACTTATCAGTTGTTTGTGCTCAATTTGAGTGTATTTTTTTAGATTATCAATCCTTCTGCTTTCAAGCACTTTCCAAAAATGGAAACAAATTATTTTCAGGAAAAAAATAATTTCGATTTTTTTGTGGAAAATAATTTTTTGACCCGGGCGCTTATTTTTGACCCGTGTGGGGGGAGGGGAAACAAACATATTTTTAATTTTGGCCTTAGATTTTTTAAGCATAGGTCTACTTGTTGTATGGAATGACTACAAGGTATCATATAAAAAAAGATGTCTGCCTGCAAAGGTTAATTTTACTGTGACCTCATATTCATAGAATAATGATAATATTCATGATATTGAACAGCAAGAATGATGAGTAAGTTGATGTTATATACAAATAAGACAAAATTTTCAGTTGCCTACTAATTATGTAATACATGTAGTAGTTATTTTTTACCCTTTTATGTGTAGGGCAAGAACATGAAAGATAAAGGGGAAACTATAAACAGAAGAAATTATCAACAAAATAAGATTTACAGAGGTCAACAAAGCCTAAATGGTAAGTCCACTGTTATAAAAATTTTTGTCCTTGAATAATAATTAAATATTTATTAAAATAAGATGTGGTATGATGAAAGAGAAAACTATCCATCAGAGTTCAATTTAGTGGATGTAAGCATTGTAATTACTTATTAGAGGCCATTGATGACCTGTAAGTAATGAGAAAACCCATACCCTATACATGTTATAGTAATCTATAAAAGTCAACACTAACCAAATTTGAAACAGAGCATCAATTCAAACGTCAAATATACCAGACTAATTTATAAAAACAAAAAATTATGAAAAATAAAAATGACGGGTATGAACCAACATCAACCACTGAACTATGTACAAGCTCCTGATATTAGACAGGTATAATATGGCTGGGTTGATATAAAAATAAGAAACACTTAGCAGTCTGATTTCCAATGAGACATTTCTCCAATAGAGATCAAATGACATTTAAGGAGGCTCTAGGGTATAACAATTTCAGAAAAATGTTTTAATATTTTTTTTTCATAACTCAATTTATTTATATCTTTATCATATGGTACACCAAATCATTCAAAACAATCAATTCTGTTTGGCCCCAGATGACTTTTAAAATGCATATATCATTGAAAAAGCTCCAAATTATCTCCCTTTGGTGCAAAAAAGCCATTTTTTGGCATTAAAAATGTGATATCTTATTTAACTCATCGGTGGCATATATTTTTTATTATAATTTTAAATAAGCTGTACTTTAACTAAACTATTATAAAATTTAAGCGATTTCTGTAATTTAGTACTTGAATATTTAAATGAAAGTTTATCATATTAATCATAAAGTTTTAACATGATAAAATAGCCATTTTATTGATCTCTTCACTGATAATTTTTGAGTTTGTGTATTTGTAGGTCAGAAATCTGGATTTTCATGGTCATCATTCACAGATCAATACTGAACGGAAAACTTAAAGCTGATATTTTTCTCCATAGTGCGACTTTTTTATTAATTTGAAATGGAACATGTTTTTTCCTACATTTATTTGAAAGAGGAAATTTCAACATGAGGACTATAAACAAAAAGGAGTCATATCATCACGATCATTGATGCACAAGAACTTGATCATATAAATACAACAATGTAATTATCAATTGAAAGATGGAACGAATGAACAAGATATTAGAATGTTGTTGTCCAAATAAACTTGCTTTGTCTTCTCATTTGAATCTCTCCATTCAATAAAGATGTACAGAGGAAGATCTTTGAAGAACAGATTGAAAAAATGTTTTGTCTAAGAATTGCAGGAATATTCTAGTGAATGAAATTATTTATTGACTTCTCTTATATAGTGGACTGAATAATTGTACATCATGTACATAGCAAGCTGTGAATAAAGAAAGCAAAAACTTTAACAAAAAGTGTTTATATTATAAATTTGCAATTATAAGCATACTATTATGTACACCACAAAGTTATATATAATTCAAATTGTTTGCCTATACAAGTATTGCAATGAACCTATAACAAAGAAAATCTTACCTCATGAAAAGAGTGAACTATTCAGTCAGAATATGAAATATTTTTTCAGTTCTATTTTTCATAATAGAATAAACAAGACAAAGATTTCAAAACAATATTTTTTCATTTATTTAGAAATTTCATCATTTTGTTTCAGTGAAAGGACTTTATTCTTTGACTGTAAAATATTATTATTATACATTCCAAAATAAGAATAATATTTATTGTCATATAAACAAATAAAAAACATGTTTGTGACAAAATTTAAAAAAAATTATATATATGTATATATAAAAAATATAAAAAAAACTTGTATACATTTAAAACATTTTACTACCAAACAGCATTCATTGTAACATACACATAACTTTATATTTATATATATATATTTATAATTTTAATCCCATAGGATTTTATTTTGTCCCATGGGATATTAAAAATCCCATGGGATAATTATAGTCCCATGGGATTTTTTTTGTCCCATGGGACAACAAATATCCCATGGGACTACAATAATCCCATGGGACCAAAAAAAATCCCATGGGATTTAACCAAAATCCCATGGGATAATGGTAAATCCCATGGGATTTTGCCCTGTCCCATGGGATATTGAAAATCCCATGTTTTTATAATTCAAATTGCAAAATAAATATGTAAGTAACAGTATAAAACCAATGAAATTATTGAATCCCATGTAATTCCGCACATTTTGGTTATATACATGATATTGTAGCTCTTGTTTGAGGCGGCGGCGGATTTGCAAATGAGTGTTTTGCAAATTAAAAGTGTCCAGTGTTTTAACTACATGTACCTTTTAAATAAAATAGTCAGCTTTCTATAACACCTAAGTGCCATATTACGCTAGTTTATATATGTCATGATAGAGTCATTTTTGGAATCGATTTTCAGAATTTGGTATTTTTACATAAATAAGTATCTAACAGATATAGAAAATGCAGTTTAAAGCATTTCATTGTAGGTGTTTAACATAACTCTATATCAATTATTCCAATTTTTTTACAAGCTTTTTACCACGCCAAGCAGTTTGTCTTCTAAATATGACCAGCAGTCTTATATAGAGATATAAACTTTCATAAGAAAAATTTACCCTTTCAAGACCCAGTTTAACATTTTCATTTAAAGTTATAATGCATCTCTTATGAAAACTGAGTTTATGGGGGTGAATAAAACGTTTACTACGTTTGTTCGTCAGTCTGCACCCGTGGTTAATATATGAAAAAAGTGGTATGCTTGCCAATGAAACAACTTTCCACAAGAGACAAAATGACACAGAAATTAACAACTATAGGCCAAAGTACGGCCTTCAACAATGAGCAAAGCCCATACCGCATAGTCAGCTATAGAAGGCCCCGAAATGATAAACGTAAAACATTCCAAACGAAATTTTTGTACAAACAAACGAACGAAAAACGAACATGTATATAACACATAAACAAACGACAAACACTAAAATAAAGGCTCCTCTTGACTTGGGACAGACACATATACAGAATGTGGCGGTTTTTAACATGTTAGCGGGATACCTACCCTCCCTCTAACCTGGGACAGTGGCGTAACAGAACAACATAAGAAGGAACTATGAAAATCAGTTGTAAAAGGCTTAACTCGTCAGATGGATACAAATATAAATACATCTAACAAAAAAAATTAGAGTGGACGTGGGCGTATATCCCAACAGCAAAAAGACACTAAGTACTGATCTGAGAGTACTCGCAGTTACTGACAGCTAGTTCAAAGCCACTAACAACTAATAAAAAAACCATGCATCTAAGTTTTGCATTTAGGTAAAGATTGAACCAAACTGTGAGTAAAAAAGAATGATTTACTATTGTCCATGAAAAAAGAGTCGTCTTGACCTAAATTAATTCTGGTTAAGATACATTAAGATACAAAATCTAATCAACTACAAGTCATAGAAGAATGATATGTTTGAGATCCCACTTCTTTGAAAACAATGGACCTTAAAAAATATTCAAATTTGTGTTTAGTTCCAGATGATATAGTAACAACACATAAAAAAGGAATGCTATTTGTTACTGAGCACTTCTTTGATTTTATTGAAAGTTCACACAAAACTTTTGTAACAGAAGCACAAAAACAAAAACGATACTCGTTATTTTGTCAATAAATAATTGTAATCATGATAATTATATTAATGGAGAACTACTAGTATTGTTTTACTGTGAATTCTTCACGTTGTTGTTATTTGCGTTCTAATTCTTCTCATATATACAAGCTTGTCTATAGTCTGGGGATTTCTGTTATTTTTGCTACCAATTTTCTTTTCCATATCCCATGTTAGGATCAATGTAAAAAGTTGAAAATTTCATATCTGAATATTTTTTTCGTTATCTGGAAAGTTACTTTTGACGATGGATTTTGGTTGTTTCTGTGGGGCTTCTTTATCCTGTCTATGGATCACTCACGGGGTAAAAATTGGAAAATTGTCCAAACTAATTTAACTTTTATGTATATCATAGTCCGAATTATATACTTAAAAGAATTTAAATTCACAAACTAGTTATTTTGCACCAAACATTGCTGTGCCATGCCTTTTAAAAATATGATCGAAAATCGTAAATGTTTAAGTAAAATTCTATTTCGAATAAAATCGCCGACCAACATTAATAAAAAAAAATAATAAAAAAAATTGCAATTAACAGTATACTTCTGACAGATATTTGGTTCCCCTGGAAAAATACTGGGTCATAACATACCTTAATTACAGTTCCGAATATCTAAAGATATTTATTTAAAGTTAAATGATCAGAAATGCACAGTGCAGGCGATTTGGTGTCACGATATCTCAGTAGCATGGGTTCGAATCCCGGCGAGGGAAGAACAAAAAATTCGCGAAAGCAAATTTACAGATCTAATATTGTTGGGTTGATGTTTAGACGAGTTCTATATACATAATGTACACAGCCATGTATCAACATCACTATTGGTGATCCGATGGATAAATCTGTTGTAGAGTTGTCACTGGCTCAGACGTACTTATAAATATAATTATTTT
The DNA here is from genome assembly GCF_963676685.1 of Mytilus edulis. Taxonomy (NCBI): domain Eukaryota; kingdom Metazoa; phylum Mollusca; class Bivalvia; order Mytilida; family Mytilidae; genus Mytilus; species Mytilus edulis. Next base: position 29,591,603 of record NC_092351.1, on the reverse strand, counting down.
CTGTGATTGTATCTTACATTAATTTGTAGGATCCTTTACTATAGATAATTTAGCTGATCTGTAAAAATTACATCTCCATGCCTTATATATCATGTACTGTAGTACGACGCTAGATTAAAACTGACTTGGAAAGGTAACACCCGGCCTCCGAAAGCTTCATTTTTATAAAGCCCAGATGGTCGTGTGGTCTAGCGGGACGGCTACAGTGCAGGCGATTTGGTGTCACAATATCCCAGTAGCATGGGTTCGAATACCGGCGAGGTAAGAACAAAAAATTCGCGAAAGCAAATTTACAGATCTTGCATTGTTGGGTTGATGTTTAGACGAGTTGTATATATATATATATATATGTGTGTATAAATCTATATGTTTTAATACGACTGCAAAAAAAAAAAAAAAAAAAAATGTCGTATATTGCTATCACGTCGTCGTCGTCAGCGTTGCCGAATACAGATGGTTTCCAGATAATAACTTTTGTATAGGTAAATAGAAATTAATTAAATTTTAACGCAAGGTTTATAACCACTAAAGAAATGTTGGGATTGATTTACGGGGTTATGGTCTCAACTGTTTAGGAATTAGGGGCCAAAAAGGGGTCAAAATAAACATTCTTGTAATTTCCAGTAATTAAGTGTATGAATTTATACAAGTTCCATACCACAAAGGGAAGGTTATGATTTGCTTGGAGGGGTAGGTGAGGGGAGGTGTTATGGCTCAAACCGTTTAGGAATTAGAGGCAAAAAAGGGGGAAAAACAAGGGTTTCTTGGTTAATGGCCAATTAGACTATTTGAAACCAGTGTAAGGAAGGTAATCCAAATATATTGAGGTAATCCAAACATGTTTGATTACCTCCCTTACACTGCTTTAAAATTAAGTGTAAAGAATTTTTTATCTCATATCAGATTTTCAGAAATTAAAAAGAAAAAAAGTGGGGGATACATTTTTCTTTTCTTCTTCGGGTTGTGGTCAGTATGCAACAGCATAGTGTATTGCACAAAATCAACAAAAAAAGGAGGGTATTTTTTTTAATTTTTGGAGCGGGTGGGGCACTTCGTAACAGCGTAGTGCAAAAACAAAAAATTAAGTATAAATTCAAAGGAGTAGGTCCGGTAAGGGCCGATTTTGGCCACAAATTATAGGTTCATCTAACGAAAGTTTTTAGACACTTTTTAAACACGTAAGTGTCTATTTCAATTGATTCAATTAGTTTATGCAAAAGATTTTAACTGATTTAGTCATTAAAAACGCTCTGATTCAAGCTTAAATATGAAAAATCTATCAAATATGCAAAAAAACGTCACTTTTCAGATGTTTTTTGTCAAAAATGAAAGTGGCCGTTCCAAAATATAGCTTAAAGATTAAATTTTCACAATTTTCTAAAACTGCTATATTTTGGGGCCAAAAAGGAGTCTTACTGAACCTACTCCTTACATATTAACCAATTTTAAGTTCTTTGACTACAGTTATTCTGTGTCAGAAACATGTTATGCGTCAAATATTTAATTACATTCCAAATTCAGACCTAAATCAAGCGTGAATCGTGTGTCCATTTTTGTCCGAACGGTTCAAGGTTGGACCTCTGCGGTCGTATGTAGCTGCGTTCGGCGAAGCAATTTATTAAACACTTAAATATATATACATATTAAGTTGTGAATATGGTGAAACTGATCATCAAAATCAGTTTAAATGCCCTAATGTGGAATAAATTTGTGGTAAATTGATCATACATCTCAATTTACTTATTTCAATCAGTTTTAAATATTTGTATACTGCCTTAATGATAACATGACCTTAATAACTGTTTAAATTTGTTTGCTGGGCATTACCAATTATGGATTCGGTAATTTCCGCTGAAAAAAACCCGAAGTTTACCGAATCATCTCATCATACATCAAACATCATCATCACCATCACCGATCATCACCTTCATCAACAAAAAACGTATAATGTTGTGAGTACTTCATATAATGTTGTGAGCACTTCATATAATGTTTTGACCACTTCATATAATGTTGTGACCACTGCATATAATGTTTGGACCAATGCGTATAATGTTGTCAGCACTTCATATAATGTTGTGAGCACTGCATATAATGGTGTGAGCACTGCATATAATGGTGTGAGCACTGCATATAATGGTGTGAGCACTGCATATAATGTTGTGAGCAGTGCATATAATGCTGATCATTAATATAAGGCAGTCATGGCGTTCCATATAAAGATATGTATTATTGGTATGAATGTAATTTCAAATGTGTACCATATCCAGCAGCTTGTTTATAGAGATTGCAAAATCTTTTATTACTTGGAATACCAGTCCAAAGTCTCTGTCGGGAATTTTAGATTGCTTGTTCTCGGTTTACATCTATAGTTTCTATTTACAGGATTTAACCGTAAAAGATAAACTTTTCATCAAAAATATAACTTCAATTGAGAATACTATTGCCCTCGAGAAGAATTTGTTACATCTGAAAACCAATTTTGTGTAAACTGATTGTGCTAACTGTTAGTTTAAAAAAAATCAAGATTAACATATTATATTGCCCGATGTTGGTTCTTCCATAATTCACTTATTAAACCCGTTCGTTATATCTAATATGGGTTTGATGTAATTAGCATATTTCTATTACCATTTTTCCAAAAAAAAGAACAATATTTGAACATTTTACCGGCCAATTTCTTGGCATTTTCGACTATATAAAAAAGAAGATGTGGTATGATTGCCAATGAGACAACTATCCACAAAAGACCAAAATGACACAGACATTAACAACTATAGGTTACCGTACGGCCTTCAACAATGAGCAAAGCCCATACCGCATAGTCAGCTATAATAGGCACCGATAAGACAATGTAAAACAATTCAAACGAGAAAACTAACGGCATTATTTATGTAAAAAAATGAACGAAAAACAAATATGTAACACATAAACAAACGACAACCACTGAATTACAGGCTCCTAGTTTGTTCCAGAAATACAGATGCTTAATTTTATCTGTCTTTCTACATCATATAGCTCATGTTCGCGTAAGATTTGGTTACACATGAACACATAATTGTTACAACCTCAAATGTCATATTTTACTAAAAAAAAATGAATTCTAGATGTCTAAGACTCCCTGACTTGGTATACGGTTTATGAATATTTATGTAGACATTTGTCTGTTGATAAAATCTCGTATGGTGACCTCTAGATATCTGGACTATATAAAAAAGAAGATGTGTTATGATTGCAAATAAGACAACTTTTCACAAGAGAAAAAAAAATGACAAAGTAATTAACTACTATAGATCACCGTACGGCCTTCGACAATGAGCAAAGCCCAATACGCATAGTCAGCTATAAAAGGCCCCGAAATGACAATGTAAAACAATTCAAACGAGAAAACTAACGGCCTTGTTTATATAAAAAAAAAATGAACCGAAAAACAAATATGTATATAACACATAAAAAAACGACAACCACTGAATTACAGGCTCCTGACTTGGGACAGGCACATACATACATAATGTGGCGGGGTTTAACATGTTAGCGGCTTCCCAACCCTCCTTTAACCTGGGACATTGGTATAACAGTACAACATAAGAACGAACTATAAAAAGCAATTGAAAAAGGCTTAACTCATCAGACGAACAAAAATACAAATGGACGTGGTCGGGTACTTGTACATCCCAACAACAATTGGAAAAGTTGTACATTGACCTCTCCTTATCTGGATTCGTGACTTGATATATTTTGCTAATTAATCAAAGGTCGTATTTTGACCTCTAGATATCTTAAAAGTTGTATGTGCATGTGGTGTAAGGTTGCATTCATATTGAAGTATAACATACAAGTGCTATTATGCATACATTTAGGTAGCATTACTTGACCCATAAGGAAAGCAATCTTGAAGCAAAACTGAGAATAAGTTTCTTACAATCTAGAGGAGCATACAAACGATTTAATAAACCATTTTACCTATAAACGACATACTGAAGTAAACAAAAACAAAAATACTACTTTTAAAGTTTTTTTATTTTATGTAAATAATATAAATTGATTAATAGCACTTTTCACAATATAAGAATAAATAAATTGTAGTAAAGCAAATTTTCATTTGAATTATGTATCTTGTTATCAATAAAATTACAAGTAACAACCATCATTATATGGTAACGGAGAACTCACTGTTTTAATTCAATGGTAGCGTATAGACAAAAGTCTAAAATAATGGACTGTTATGATCTGTTATGTTCGTATGTTTACCATGTTAACGGAAATTAGCAATCCGATAACAAAGCATCAATTGAAAATTTGTGCAGAACTTTCGGTTGAACATGACCTTGACCTTTAGTATTAGTAATGTCTTGTAGCTTCCTCCGAGGTTTTTCTGCCATGAAGTTTTCCCTCGTTTGAGCATCAGTCTGGTAATCCTTGTAGATATATAATCCTTGGTTAGAGACACTATGTGGTGCACGTTTCGTTGACATGCACATTATCGGAATATTATGCGATGCAGGTTCCGTTGACATACACATTAGTGGAGCATTATGTGACTGCCTTGATAAATTGTTTTGTAGTTTCTGCACTAAATGATGAAGCTCTTTCTGAGATTTTTGCAACGATACAATGTGTTCCCTTGCTAGGAGAAGGGTAGACATTTTTGACAGTTTATTCACAGACTTTGAGTACGGCAAAACTTGCTTTAGATCCTCCATACTTTTGTTCATTTGGTGCATGCGCTGTCGTTCTCTTACATTCGTTTTGAGGCGAGCTTCTTCCGATACTACTGAATTGTTCATTTGTTTACGAATATTTCTCTGGTAGACGTTTTCTTTATCCAATTCTTCATAAACGTTAAATGTTTCATTTAAACCATCTGTCACTTTTGGAAATTCCGATATTATCATGGTATTCATGTTGAAATTTTCTTTACTTTAATTCTTGAAACGCCTTACCGTGGTTTTTCTTGACCAAGTGTATTAGCTAACGATGTTCCTGATGATGGGTACTATTTTGACCTTTCAACCTTTATACTAAATGCTAATCATTATCTAACAGATATCTTCGGAGAAGTTAATACATTACAATTGCTCTAACACCTTGTTATTGTCCTTGGGCAGAAAACAACAGTTCTTAATAAGTTACAGGAAACAGATAATGATCGCGATAAAATTAAAGCAAATTATTGGAACAGCAGGAAATGCTCTCGGCACTTTCATACATGTAAATGAACGTACATGCAAGAACAAAGGATTCATAATTGAAAACGAATACGTCTATCAAAATTCTGATTCAAATATCAGAAATGAATAGCTCATTATTTTAAATACTTTAAATAAATAATAAAAAAAAAAAGATTTCGGGATGGGGACCTTCAAATACACATTCATTTTCCTCATCAGTACTTTGGGATTTCTGAAATTTCTTTAAACAAAAGTACCTCTTATTTATATTTTGCTGCAATATACGTTTGAATATAAGGCTATAGAGTTTTATACGTAAACATATTCCTGAAATATTCCTTAAGTAGAATATTTACAGCCTGTAATTATACATAAATTAAGACTGATTTATGCTTCAGAAAGGTATATAATTTAACAAGAAAATAGATAGTATAGTATAATATAGGCATATTTAAATTGAAAGATAAACATTAATGTCTTTCAATTGTGAAACTTCGAAGTCAAATAGACAAAATGATCTTTCTGCTTAAAAATGAATTATCAATAAAGGAAACATTTTTTTTTTAAATTTGATGCAAGAAATCTCAGAACATGATAAAGATTCTTTGATAGAAAGTCATTGCATTTTCATTTCAATAAAGTGAAGTATTTTTAAGATGCTGAGGTATCAACTTGAATTGAGAGAACATATAGTTTTATTAATAAAACATCTTCATTCTATACATTTATTGCCACACGGTAGCTTGTTTGAATCTAACCAACTTTACACAGTTCTCAAACGAGAGCTTACTTTAGAAGTATATTTATATTCGGTTATAGCTATATTATCAGGGTTGATGTTTTTTCTTCGGCATTACCTTAATTTGCTCAATTGTCTTTGTAATATGTATATAATTAGTAACATGGATATCGTTTTTGGGGGCTTTCATAGTTTGCCGTTCAATGTGAGCCAATGCTCCGTGTTAAAGACCGTAATTTGGCCTTTGATGGTTTACTTTTACGAATAGTGACTTAAATGGAGAGTTTTCTTATTGGCACTCATACCACATCTTCTTATATAATTCTGCTCATTATTAGTCAATGATAAGATCTAATTGTACAAGCATTTTACTTTGCAATGACTACAAAGGTGATTAATCTTAATATACTCAGCCTCCTCCATTTATAACTGCTGTTTCATTTGAATCTTAAATAAGAAATAAGATAAAACAAACGTTTGCGTTATATCGCAAAGGTTTGGGTTAAGGAAGCTGGCTTGTCATGTTTTGGGTTTTTTTTGTCAGATTTTCGGAATACTCTGGTCTTACCCATTTGAATGCCTTGAAAAAATTTGCCCGGTGACCCCCATTTTTCTTCATGAAAATCTTTTACATGTATATAAGCTTTTACATGTATAATAAGCCATCTGTAAAAGTCTGATAAAATTTTAATTACTTTTTAACAGTTTTTGAGAACTTCAACTTGTCAATGATAAAGCTATGAAAAGTCAAGACAGAATATTTTCCCGCCAAAATTTCAATGGCTCATATCTCGAAAACAAGCACAGTGACCTATATAGTTTTTTTTGCTCTTTGGATTCCTTAATTAATTCCCTATCAATATAAACTAGTGTTTTGAAAAGTTAATTACTTTGAAACTGAGAATTGAACTCCCTTAAAACGCAAAGGTTTACGTTAAACGCAAACATAAGAAGAAATATAAAAAAATTCAAATATTTGTTTCATCTCTGCTTTATAATATTACAAATTAAATATATGCACACAAGAAATCATGTAAAAACGAAAAATAAAGCCGGTATAACCATATAAGTCCTATAGTCTTTTCCACAGAACCTAGTTTTAAGCTGAACTGGTACACCAGTTTGAATACATGTATTTTTAAACTAAACAAGTTTGAAAATGAATTCATTATAATAATCAATTGATGGAATCAAGTCAGTACATTTGTAGCTATTTTAACCAGCAAACACCAGCTGAACTTAAAATATGAAGGAAGTGATATATCAACATTTTTTTAAATAAACATATACTAGAATACACCCGCGAAATCACGGGCATTCAGAGCGTAGTTTTAAGTATGTAAAGTGTTGTAAGAATTTTGTTAAATAATGAATGACTGGAGAATATCAGCAAAAGTATCATAGGTTACATATTTGTTTTTCGTTAATTTTTTTGTACATAAGGCTGCTAGTTTTCTCGATTGAATTGTTTTACATTGTCATTTCGGGGCCTTTTAAAGCTGAGTATGCGGATATATGGTTTTTCTTGTTGTTGAAGGCCGTACGGTGACCTATAGTTGTTAATTCTGTGTCATTTTGGTCTCTTGTGGAGAGTTGTCTCAACATGGCAATCATACCATTTTTTTTAAATCAATGAATTTTGCATAGGCGAAATCAGGGGGTGGGGGCTGGGGGGCCCGCCCCCCTTTCGTGTGAAAAATTTGATTGATTATATAGGGAATCACTGAGTCGTGACTGGAGCAGGCCCTCCTTAGGTCATTCACCCCCCCCCCTTTTTACAAAAATTTCTGGATCCGCCACTGTTTTGTAAAAGATTTAATGACTAGAGAATTTCAGAAAAGGTATCAAAAGTTGACATGAATAATTTAAGCGCTTTTATATCTGTACTATATTATGAACATTCATTACTCTATAAATAAAGTGTATTTACTTTCAATTCTAAGTTTACTTATCGATCCATGGTGGTCATAGATATTGTATACAGACCCTCTCTATTTAATGAGGGGGGGGCAAGGGGGGTCCCAATAACAGCAAAACAGCAAATTGATTTGGCTTATAACAGATAACAAGGAATTAAAATGGACAAAAACAAATAACAGTAAATGAAATATTAAAATAAGTCGAGTCCTTGACAAATCCAGTATTTCTTATTACGGGTATAATCCTTTGTAATGAATTCCATTTTCTATGAACATGGTTTTTAGAATTATGTATCTAGATATGTATTTGGTATATTCTTGTCCGTTCGTCGTCAACATGTCGGACATTAACTCAAACACTCTTTAACAAATTTACATAAAGTTTTAGGAAATTGATATATCTATTGACGTGAGCTCCCTATTGTTATTTTATAAATTTTAGATTTTAAGTTTCTGAGTAATGGGGTTTTATTCAATAAAAATTGTGTTTTTTTCTTCAGTTTTCTGATAATATCTCAAAAATCCTTTCACAAATTTGCAAGGAATTTTGGTGAATTGTATATATCTATTGACATGAGCTCCCTTTCATTTTTTATAAATTTAAGATTTTACGCGTTTCTGAGTTAAGGGGTTTTATTAATTAAAAAGGGGGGATTTTCTAGTTTTCGGACATTAACACAAAAACTTTTTCAGCAGTTCTCATAAAACTTTGCTGAATTATTTATATCTATTGCTGTAAGCGCCCTTTCGATTTTTATTAATTTTCGATTTTATGTTATTCAGTTAAGGGGTTTATTCATTAAAAAAGATGGTATTTTCCAGTTTTCGGACAATAACTCAAAAATGTTTTCAGCAGTTCTCATGATACTTTGATGTATTGTTTATATACATGATATATATTGACTGAAGCTCCCTTCCAGTTTTTATAAATATCTGATATGACATTGAGAAGTTATCGAATATTTCAAAAAGGCGACGGGCGTATTATGCGCTCATGGCGTAGCTGTTTATTTGTTATATAATACTTTTTTCAGCATTTATTTTTGTACAGTTATAGAAACTCACACATGCTGGTAATTTAAATAGTGTGTAATAAAATGGAAATGAGGAATATGTCAAAGAGACAAAAATGATATCTAGTAAAAATTCAAGGGCAGCTATGGTATCACAGAAGGTCCAATTGACATAGTTCTTGTGTTTGTTGCTACTGAAAAATGACCTAAAAGAGTTTGAATATATATATTCGCATTCTGACTTTTTTAAATGCCCATTTAATGAGGTGTGTGGATTTTTCTGAATAAGACTATGAGGCAAAGTTGTATATAGGTTAGAAAAATCAAAATCACCAATTATAAACATGCAATTTATCAAGTACCTCGAACCAATTTTGACACTCTAAAAGTACTTTATTCCACTATTTTCAAAGGCCTTTAATTTGAACAATTTTGATTGTACCAAGTCTACTAGTAAGTAGAATACATAGTTTAGTAGGGGAACAATGGCTTGAAGACGAAATAAATCTTTGTAATAAGTTATATGTGCAGCTTCGGAACCCAGTACATGGTGGGAACTTTCATTGTACAATGTATTTGGTTCTGCTTTGAAAAGAGCTGAGTTTATGTACCATATAATATAAAAGGTTAACTGGTTGTAAGGACATAGTCCTTAATTGAGTTGAGATCCTTGTCAGATATTCCTAGCCATATGTTTTCCTTTTTGTCATATTAAAAATTGTTCTAATTTAATATGTTCGTACGGGAAACCAGGAACATTATCATCATACAAAAAAAATAAGATACTTCTAAATAAATGTTCCAAAAGAAATGGAATGTATGACAAAGGATAATCATAAGATATACTGGAATTGTCCTGGACCTCACTTCTGTGATGGTTTTATGTTAATGGAGTCGTTCTCCGAATACGGGACCAACATATTAGTAGTGGTAGACCCCAATGTCCAATGAATGATCTTCAATTTCTACCGAAAATTTGGCTGTCAAAAAAATGCTAACATTCCAATTTTCAATAACAGTTAACAGCAAATACATTATCACAATAACAAATTACAAAAAAACTAAAAGCCCAATAACAGCTAACAAAGAATAAGACAATAACAGCTAACAGCAAATATATTTTCAGAATAACAGATAACAGATAACAAAGAATAAAAAATGTCCCATAACAGCATAACAGCTAAACCCCTTGCCCCCCCTCTTTAATAAACTCTGTGACCGCCGTGGATAGTAAACTTGAAAATACACTTTATTCGTAGCATACATGTATGTTTAAAGTATACAGAAAAACTCAAACCGGAAGTCTAATCTGACTTAAATTTCGTTCAATCTGAATAATCATATGAATGGATGACAAATGCGACTATGCACTGTACCTATAGGACACAGTGGCGTGTTGATTAATTTATTGTGGTAAGAAGAGGAGCGACACACAAAATGAGGTCTTCTCGTTTAATAGTTTTTCTCGTTTTTCTCCCAAAATAACTCAATCTGAATAATCATATGAATGGATGACAAATGCGACTATGCACTGTACCTATAGGACACAGTGGCGTGTTGATTAATTTATTGTGGCAAGAAGAGAAGCGACACACAAAATGAGGTCTTCTCGTTTAATAGTATAGATGTGCGTCCAGACTTTTTTTTATTTTTACGCAAGAATATTTTTTTTTAAATTATTGAAATAGAAAAGAAAGTATATGGTGTATACCATCCTTGACAAAACATAAGTATGTGCATAACAAATAATTGAATTAATTATTGGTTGCTTTACGCCACATTAGCACAAAAAGGCTATATCGCGGCGACCATATCATTAAACGATGTGTTTTCAATAAGCCTTTCAGTTTTAATTGAGATGTAGGTTTTTATATCAATATCTTATATAGTTGTACCGTGTTCTGAATGTTTAATTTTTTACACCTAAAATGTACAAAAATGTAAGGATCCCGGGGATGTTTTTTTTTACATTTTATCAAATTCAATTAGATATTTAATGAATATATTCTTCATGCTTATTCCAAAGCAATGAAGAGGTGGCACTTTGTATGTATGTTTCTATATATTACAGATAATTGTGATTGAGTATACATGTAACAGCAGATTAGAGACAATTCAATTCAAGAATGAATATAATCACATACAAATACACCTCCTCCGTTATGCATAAACATAGAGTGGGTCAGAAAAAGCAATGTTAGGAGCGGAATTTTCAAAAGGTCTATGCATTAATTACCCATATATGTCACTCCTTGAGGTGTAAGGGCTAATCTCTAATAAATCTGCATCTGTATTTGTATATCATGGGTTTCTTGACGCGTGATATCTTGTTCAAGGACAGATACGTATTTATTGCATTTTATTTTGAATTTAACTTTGATGAATTGACTGAAAAGGATTACTATTTTTTTCTCATTGTTGAAGGCTATAGGTATGCCTAAAATTGCTTCTAATATATTTTAACTTTGGTGGATAGTTGTCTCATTGGCGTTCATACCACATTTCCTTATTTGTATATCAGGAAAGGCTATCGAATTTGAACTTTGGTGGATAGTTGTCTCATTTGCAATCATACCACGTAAATAAGGAAAGTAGATATCAAATTTAAACTTTCTGCAAATATCGAAATTAACAAACGGAAAACTTATCACAATTCATCAATTGTCCTTGCATAGTTTTATTTTTTTGTCAGAGCAATGTCTCGTCTTATTGAAGAATGCATCTGCATTTTCTAGTTTGTTTCATCCAAACAATGCAATGCAAATGAATGACCTTTAAACACCAGCACTTTGATTTTTGCATTTTTCTGCTGATATGAGTTTATAGGAATGCCCCTCGTGGGAAGGGGGTATATTGACATCATGGGAGTATATACTACAAATTCTTGATATTTGTATAAATATAAATATTTACAAATTTAGGGTGATGACATGAAAGCTCCTAAAGATAAACGAATTTCGGCGATCCCTTACGAAAGTATCAAATGGCCGGTGGTAAGAAAATAGACTTTTTAGGTATAATGATGTTTTCGAAGTTTGCGAAAAAAATTCCTACGGTCTCTAGGATCGAGAAATTTACACATATTTTATTTTCAATTCAATTCAATATTTTGTATGGCGTTCATTATCACTGAACTAGTATATATTTGTTTAGGGGCCAGTTGAAGGACGCCTCCGGGTGCGGGAATTTCTCGCTACATTGAAGACCTGTTGGTGACCTTCAGTCTGCTGTTGTTTTTTTCTATGGTCGGGTTGTTGTCTCTTTGGCACATTCCCCATTTCCATTCTCAATTTTATTTATTATAGTCTCTTCTCTCAACAAGTACATATATACATTCGATATTCATAAATTAACAATATTTCGTCTTAATAAAATGCCAGCTGTTTTATACAGAATTATAAGAGACTATTACAATGCATATATATGATTCGTTACAACGCTATTTACAATAGATAAAATGTCTACGTCTTCCTAAAATTGAATAACAGGTTTTAGCATTTATATAGATTCAAGATTCAATAGTTTATTAAAGTCTCACCACATACAGCATGATTAAAACACGATACTATTATAAAATTAATTAGACAGTTAACGTAGTTAAAACAATTAAATATATGTATGTGCCATTCTTAAAAGAATTATTTGAGACTATTAAAATACATATAATACTTATTCATTTTATAAAATACTGCAAATACAGTAGTTAATGATATAAAATACTGTTTCCCTTTGTTAAAATGTTATTGCAGGTTTTGGCAAAAATATAACAACTATTGGTATTTTTAAACATATATATATAAAATTTTCTTCATCAGACAAGTTTAAAAACATATCATTATGACACAATATATCAATAAAAAGAGCATGTCTTAGATCTTCATACAAGGGACAATTTAAAAGTACATGTTTTTCATTCTCTAAAATATTGCAGTTAAAACAAACTCTTTCGTCTAGATTTTTTTTATATCGAATAGTTTCAAGTTTTAGTGGTGCTACACCACATCTAAACTTTGAAAAAGCACTGCGATGGCGCAGTGGCATTTTCTGAAGCAAATAATTATTTATCAAATATTTTCTTTTCTAACTGAGATATAATACTTTAACTATCAAGAAAATTTTCATTTATTTTACAATATCTTTCAAAATCAAAGGATTTTAAAATCTCTATAACTTTGTAGCACCATTTTTTAAAATTTACAACTACCTTTCATCACTGACCATTTAAAAACTTTATAATTACATGTTGTAATTCTATTATTGTCCATTTTTGTACATTTGAACCAGCGTCTAAAAATATTTGTTCACTGTTTAACACATTGTGGTTTCCAGCCCATGCCACCTGACACAGCATCGTTTGGGGTATATTTACCCTGCTTTGTGTAGATATTGTGCTGAAAACCACCATGTGCTTTACATTTAACAATAAGTAAACATAATGCCCTACTTGCTGACCTGGCTACAGCTTTTGCCATTAATTGGTAGTCTAAAAACAATAAACCTAAGTATTGGTAACTTGAAACATACTCAATATTTTCATCATTTAAACTAAACTGAAAATCTGATCTGGCTACAGAAGGATTTCTAAAATGTATAACATTTGATTTTCTTAAATTTACTTTTAAACTATTATGATTACACCATACATTTAAAACATCTAATAATTTTTGTAAATCCTCAGTATATTCTGCTAATAAAACTATGTCATCGGCATACAGCAAGATAGATAATTTTTCACCATCAATATTAATATCAATGTCTAACAACTTTATATCATCAATTAAATCATTAATAAATAAATTAAACATTACTGTTGACAGTACACATCCTTGTTTTAAACCAGTATTTACATTGAACTATTCAGTCATGTTACCATTTAATCTGACACTACATTCTACATTAGAATAAATAGCCTTTAAAGCATACATAAATTTTGTACTAACACCCAGTTTTCCTTATTTATTAAATAACAAAACTCTAACAATAGAATCATAAGCTTTCCTCTTAAAATCATTGAAAGATACAAAAGTTGACAGTTTATATTTGTTTCTACTTTCAATAACAGATGTTAATGTACTGATATGATCTATTGTACTTCTACCTTTAATTAACCCATTTTGTTCATCGTTTATTATCTCCCTTTCGTCTAACCACTCAGTTAACCTTTTATTTAAAACGCCACAATAAAGCTTATATGCACAAGGTGCTAAGGTAATACCTCTATATGATAATGGATCTCTAGGATCCGTAGTTCAACATTTAGGAATAGGATTAATATTAATACCTTTATTCCACATATTTGGAACTTTGCCAAATTTAAAACAAATATTTAACAATTTAGTTAAAGTCAAAATAACTGCATAATTTTTGAATAATTCTGCCTGAAAACAATCTACACCTGGACTTTTCCCATTGCTACCTTATAAACGTCATCAAACAATATATAATCATCTAAATCATTACAAACAAAATCATTCTTTACATTTAAATTTTCTGTAAAACATCGTCCATGTTATTTGTATCGGATCCGTCACTTCGCAACACCTCATTTGGAATTTTCGATTGTCTTTCATTACCAATATTGCCTATTTTACACCAAAATTGTCTTTGGTCATTTTTGTTTAAATTTACGCAGTTCCTCTTGACAACGGGCCAATACTGTCGTTTACTTTGTTGAACTAGTTTATCAAATTCCTTTCGCTTATTAACATAAATTTTTCGTTAATATGTGTTACTGTTTACTTTGGTACAATGTAAATACTGTTTTTCTGCCAGGCATACATAATTCCATGTTACAGTTAGTTCATCGGTCCACCATCGTTTTTTAAAGCGGCGCTTTTTGTTATTTACACTGTTCATATTTTTATCTTTTTGTCCAATTTATCATTCATCTCATTATGTATAACATTAATAAAATCATTGTATATATTGTCTTATTCAACTTGAATTCCATTACAGATTTCTATATTAGCAATACATGAATTTTAAATAAGATTCATACTATTGTCATCATTCATCCAAATATCAGGCATATTTTTCACATTATAAACAACATGATTACTTCTATTATCACGACTATTTAAACTTTGCTTATTGGTATTTTCACAAACTGCACTTTCAAATTCCCAGCATAAAACTGAATGATCCGGGATGTATTTTGGCTCTATTGATCCTGTTGTTAAACTTTTAGTTGCCTACTCACTGGCACGAATGACTTCGAATTTTTAAAACTATTTATATTTTCAAATTGGTCGATACAACAAAACAACAACTGATGATCCTCTTGTTGATACACATGTGTAGTCATTACTTATATGATTACGACCATTCAATTCACAACAATTAACATTGAATAAAAATTTACACAAAAAATTTACATAGCTATTTGCCTTAAATCAATAACTTAGCGCTCTGGCAAATTATCTACCCCTGGAATATAATCCTCCATATTACAATGCATATATATAATTCATTACAGCGTTATTACAGTACATAAGATGTCTACGTCTTCCTCAAATTGAATAACAGGTTTTAGCATTTATATACTAACGTAGATCCATCTATACAACTGTTTCTCTTTTTTGCGCAACAATTTGTACCTTAAATTACTTAACCCATCATTTTTCCAAACTGCGTACGTATATTTTAAAAATTTCAACCTGAAAAATTAAGTTATAATAATGTACTGAGCATCTTATACACTATCAAACATCATAGAAATAACAGCATACCTTCAAACCGGGGCTACTATAACTAAGCTTTTATACATTAAAATTTTCGATTTATTTAATTATAAATATAAAAAAGATTTAATAATAATATCTAGTTAGTTTCGCACATAATATGGGGTCTAACAATATCTGTTGAACTAGCCTAATTAGAACTTTTGTCTTTGGTTTTAGGATTCCACCGTCTTACACAGTTTTGTGAGGCAGACACATTCAGTCTTTAACTGATCAAACTGTCCTTTAATGTGAAAAAATGAAGACCGGTCATATATTCACGGCAGTATTTCACATCTATGACAGCATAATAAGAGTGAAAATGATATTTTTCGTTAAGACACACACGATTTTTATCATGTGCATAGCTATTTTTCGTTAAGACACCCACGATTTTTATCATGAGCATAGCTATTTTTCGTTAAGACACACACGATTTTTATCATGTGCATAGCTATTTTTCGTTAAGATACACACGATTTTTATCATGTGCATTAGTTTTCTCGTTTGAATTGTTTTACATTGTCATATCGGAGTCTTTTATAGCTGACTTTGCGGTATGGGTTTTGCTCATGGTTGAAGGCCGTACAGTGACCTATAGATGATAATTTCTGAGTCATTTTGGTCTCTTGTGGAGAGTTGTCTCATTGGCAATCATACCACATCTTCTTTTTTATATAGACTTGCGTAAACCATATTGTATCTTGTTTAATAGACAGGTAAGTGTAAAAAAAAGTAAGTGATCATGATGCATGTTTCGCATATACAAAATTTTCTCAAAACGTTTCATAAACAGAATAAAAAAAAATACCTTAAAGTCTGTTTATTACGATAAGGAAAATTTCCCAAAAAAACTAGAATGTGACTTAAAAAAAGTAACTACCCTTTAAGCTGGGTCACACCTTACCGGATAGCACGAACGGACGCCTAACGGATAAAGATAAAAGTGGTCCTTTGAAGCATCCGTTGGAAATCCATTGATGTATTGACCAAATAAAACGGACGCGTAACGAATGCATAACGGACACGCAACGGATATTCAACGTACGAGAAACGGAAACGTACCGGACAGAACGGATTTCGAACGTACATCTAACGAACGAGTATCGCATAAAACGGACCCCTAACGGAAGCGTATCGGAGAAAACGGATGAACAAGATATACGGAAAAATAAAGGCGACAATAATAAGACATGTAAATCGTATAAATATTCAAAATGTTTCTGTGTAGCTGGTTTTGGTTTGCTAAATCCCGCCAAAGGGCAGTGTCTGGTCTGAATAAAAGCTGCTTAATTGTGAAGACGTGCCCTTACTCTAAGATCGATTATGAATAATAAGAATTTATGAACCTTTAGAAATCTAATTGCGCATTTCGTAGTGCATTTCCTATAGACAATAAATGAAAATTTAAAAATATCGCACCTGCGTTTTCTGAATATTATTGTTTTACAGTATGTTGTACTATTTTTGGGAAAAATTATATCACAATTAAAGAAAACTTCATCAGCTCTCACTCAAAATATGCACAATTTTATGTTAAGGGGGTCTTGAAATCTTTTTACAACTTCAGAATGGCTATTTTGTAACGTTTTTTTAGCTGGACCAAATCACTACTTGACTTTCAAATTCATGACCCAAATTTATTCACAGTGTAATGTCATCCCCATACTTGCTATTTGAGGTATAAAACGTGAAAAAATAATTTTGAAAAGGGTATACAAAAAATTGGCAAGTAACACACTGTCCACACTAGAGACTATATTTGTCCTGCACAACGAAAATCAAAGGACGATACCTGTGCACTCGGACCAATCCGTTTCAGATCCGTTCATCATCTGTTTTATCCGTTATACGTCCGGTAAAAGCTGTTTCACATTCGTTCAACATCCGTTTTATCCGTAAGACGTCCGTTAGAAGTCCGTTGGCGAATTTATCTGCCAGACCTCCAACGGATGTATATCGGACACGTAACGGATACAAAACAGATACGAAACGGACGAGTACCGTACAAAACGGACGCCTACCGGACGTTCAACGGACATTTTATCCGTTGGACGTTCGTTCAAAGTTTTGAACATGCTCAAAAATTTCCACCGGACAGAACGGACGTCGACGGATAAAACGTACGCTAAACGGAGATGCAACGGATATGGACGGACGTCAAACGGACAAGAACGGACGTTTAACGGACATGAACGAATTGAAAAAAAGTTTTCCGTTAGGCATCCGTTAGAGCTATCCGTTAAGGTGTGACCGAGGCTTTAAATACAATTTCAAACAATTTGTTTATCATGTTTTCTAACTTAAAATCTCTTTAATGTTTAGGTTATTGCCATTGAATTGATGATTTTAAGGAAATTTTGCAGTTTTCAGATATTATCTTGAACATAATTATAGATAAATTGTACACAGCAAAAATGATCAGCAAAAAAAGATCTACAAATAAGTTTGATGTAACCAAAATCTCAAGGACTAATTGCACTTCAAAGACAATTTTTCACAATTTGTTCATCTAGTTTGTTTCCTGTAAAAAATCTTCTGCTTTGAAACTGCTGAAACAATTTTTATATAAGATATCTTATATAATTTATAAGATATCTTATATTGTTTATAAGATATCTCATATAGTTTATAAGATATCTTATATAATTTATAAGATATCTCATATAATTTATCAGATATCTTATATAATTGTCTTTATAAGATATCTCATAAACTATATGAGATATCTCAAAACAATATGAGATATCTTATAAACTATATGAGATATCTTATAAACTATATATGATATCTTATAAACAATATAAGATATCTTATAAATTATATAAGATATCTTATAAATTATATAAGATATCTTATAAATTATATAAGATATCTTATATAAAAATTGTTTATAAGATATCTCATATACTTTATAAGATATCTTATAAACTTATCAAGATATCTTATAAAGTATATAAGATATCTTATAAATTTTAGGAGATATCTTATTTTACATTAAAGATATCTTATACACAGGCAAAATTAGCTCACATGAATTTCACATCAATCTCACGTGAAATTCACATGAAAAATTTCACGTGAGATTCACCTCAATCGAGCTTATACATGAAACTCACGTGAAAATGTTCATGTGAATTTCACGTGAATTGAGATTCACATTATTCTGATGTGAAATTTTTCACATGAATTTCACGTGAATTTTACAACAAAAAAATTTGATATTTTTCATGATTTTAATTAAATTTGAAAATTTATATGTTATTTGAATTACTCTATTTTAAAAATTCATGTGAATTTCACATGAAAATTTTCACGTGATTTTCATGTGAAATTCACATGAGTTTCACATGAGAATCACGTGAAACTCACAAAAATTGTTTTCACGTGAGTTTCACGTATAAGCTCGTTTGAGGTGAAATTGATGTGAATTTCACGTGAAATTCACATGAATTTAAATTCACGTGAAATTGATGTGAGTGAAATTTGTCTGTGTATAATATAGATATCTCCTAAAGTTTATAAGATATCTCCTAAAGTTTATAAGATATCTCCTAAAGTTTATAAGATATCTCCTAAAGTTCATAAGATATCTCCTAAAGTTTACAAGATATCTTATATAGTTTATAAGATATCCGCTAAACGGAGATGCAACGGATATGGATGGACGTCATATTTAAGATATATGATAAACTATATAAGATATCTTATAAACTATATAAGATATCTTATAAAAATGAAATTATATAAGATATCTTATATATTAAAGGAGATATCTTATTTCTTATAAACTATATAAGATATCTTATAAAAATGAAATTATATAAGATATCTTATATATTAAAGGAGATATCTTATTTCTTATAAAGTATATCTTATATATTATAGGAGATATCTTGAAATTCGAATAAATAGTAAAACGGCTTGCCATAATTATGGCTAAAATGGAACATAGGGGTAAAATGCATTTTTTTGCTTTTGAAGAAAATATGACAGATACAAAGAAAATGTAAATGGCATTTTTAAGCCATCCATTAATAAATATCGAAAAGTAAAAATAATCATCGAAGAAAGGTACTAAAATATATTTGGCTTGTTTAATTTTCATAAAGTTTTGACAAAATATTCATTTTGACCTGTTTTCAAAAATTTGAAAAATTCTAGAATTTTGAACCGCTCAATTTACAGGAATAGTTTGGTAGGCTATATAGCAGTTTGACTAACACTCATTTTTATCGTTGAAAAACATGATTTCTCCTTACTAATGTGAAGTGATTAACACTCAGATAAATTTTACACCCTTAAGCAAATTAAAATATTAAAGATAAGCAATTCAGGCTCTATAGAGCCACTTGTTTTATTCTTATTCTGTTATTTCAGAAATAATTCTTTTATGTCACACACTGTATGCTCATTTTAACATGGTAGACAAATGTCAATTGTGCTTTGGGAATATATGTTGTCTCAGAAGTATGACCTATGTTTTCTTCTTTTATTCGTATTTAAGATAAATGAAAAACTGGTGCCGGATATGATAATGGTTTTTTGAAATTTAAAAGTTAACCAAAAAATTTCTTTTTTGACATTTCTACATGGCAAAATTCATAAAATTATCCTTGTTCAACATTCAATAGTTTTTACATCCCATTTTTCGGATTTTCAATGTTGGGTTTGTGAATTTTGTCTTAACAGAGGTTAAGTTTTAAAAGGAAGAAAGGGTTTGAATATGATATCAATAATATTATTCCATTTGTCTAAAATTACAAAAGGACACAATTATGACCCATTTGATATTTACCTATCATTGCTCTTTTCAGCAGGAACGTGACTCACACTACCACAATTCCCGAAATCTTCAAAAGGTCGGAGCAATTCATACTTGTGAAATTTTATTCTAAAACAATATTGAAAAAGATAATTAAGACCTCATTATGTTCTCATCGGTCGTCAGGAACAAAGGAGAGAAGTAATAAGTTCATAAAATCCTTACAAATTCCCCAAATATACATGGGATCAGTGCCAACCTTTCATAAAATGTGTCAAGACTTATTTCTAGTTGAAAGAGTCTCTACAATAGTTTCCCCAGATATCTCTAGGAAAGGGTGAAGATGTGGTATGATTGCCAAGGAGACAACTCTCCACAAGAGACTAAATGACACCGTCCTTCAACAATGAGCAAATCCTATACCGCATAGTTAGTTATACAAGACCCCGAAATGATAAATGTAAAAACAATCAAACGAGAAAACTAACGGCCCTTTTTTATGTCCAAATTATAAACGAAAAAAAAATATGTAACACATCAACAAACGACAACAACTGAATAACAGGATCGTGACTTGGGACAGGCACATACATACAGAATGTGGTGGGGTTAAACTTGTTAGCGGGATCCCCCTAAGTATGGATTAAAGTCAAATTGTTTTAAATATTTGAAGAGATAACACACAACTGGATATGAACAACTAAAGCATGGATGCAATTTGGGTACTCCTCATTACAGAATCATAGGATCGTTTGGTTGGTCAAACGTATTTTCCATGTTTCAATATGAATTCAAAAGTAACTAGGTGAAGCTAGTAAATAACGATACATCTACAAAATAAACGTAGATTGGAAACTTTTGTCTGACTAAAATAAAAGGAGATGCAAAAAAAAAAGGTATCTCCGCGTTAATCTTGTAGTGAGACAAGTCACAATGACAGCTTCTCTACTATTAAACGAGAAGACCTCATTTTGTGTGTCGCTTCTATTCCTTCCACAATCAATTAATCATCATGCCTCTGTGTCCTAAAGGTATCATGCATAGTCGTATTTGTCATCCTCTCTTATGATTATTCCATTTGAGTTATTTTGAAAGAAAACGACAAAGGCGTCCCGAAATTGTTTCACTCATCAGTTAGACTTTTAATAAATAGACTAGGTGCTTGAAGACAGGACATATGTGTTTTCGCTTTCTCTGTATACTACGGATACATATACTATATTTAAAGTGTGCAATGTATTTGCTTTTTACTATCATTTCCAAGTTTACCGTCAGCGGCGGTCATATATAACATGCTTAACTTTTACTTCATTTTTGGCTACTTATATGTTTATTTAATTCAAATTATTCTGTACTATACATATAGGGATATGTATTCTTTTTTTTTCTCTCTGTTTGGGCTATTTGTTTGTTATCTCTATCAACCACACTTGCATTGCAATTAGCGGATTTGGAAAAAGGGAGAGGGCTAAAATAAATTGCTCTGCCACCAAGTACCTTTGACTTTTGATACCTTTCCCAAAAATCTCCAGTCATAAAATCTTTAACCAAAATTCACAGTTTTCATATTTTCATCCAAGCTCTAAATGCCCACAATTTTGAGGGTGTGTTCTAGTGATGTTAAAAAGTTTATCTAACAGAGAAAAGAGAGAAATAAATAGATACCAAGGGGTATTGAAAAATGTATATATCAACAAAGAACACTATGACATCGAGACGAAAAACATTAACAAAGCAATTCACACAAAAGTAAAGATTGAGCAAAACAAAATAACTTAATATCCTTTGGTAACTATTTATCACAGTGCCATTTATACAGATGCCATAATGAGTTATCCTTTAAAGCAGGAATTTGTCAAAATACAACGTTGTACAGAATAAGATTTATCTTAAAGATGAGGAATATTGTTTTCCCAATAGTGTTACATTTATTGTTTTCTACTGAAAATAACTTTACCTTCTATACAAGTCATCATCTTCTCCTCCCCATCCGAAGAACTGATTGGAAAATCCGTTAATTTGTTCGAATTGCTCCTTTGAAAATGTAGTTATTCCACCTGTGAGCTTGGCATACAGTAATCTGAAATATTCCGAGGGCTAGAACTTCAAACAGAGCTCAAAAGTAAAGATAATGAAGCTAATTCAAGTGATATCAAGTATTTCTGCAATTAGAACATATTAGAAGGACAAGAGTTTAATCTTATAACCTGTTTCCTCAAATACTTACAGTTAATTTTAGGATAACATGATGTCATATTACAACAACTACATTAAGTATTTTGTCCAACTTTATCAAGCAGGGATTGGAAGCTGTAAACAAATAAATCATTATAGGTCAAAATTCTGTCTGCAACACGGTGCCTGTATTTGAAAGGAAATTGTAGATCTTAGTTTTCGGTTTTCTGTGAAACGTTTTGTGGGCTGTCCTTGTATTTAGATATTTTTTTTGTCCTGTTCATGTTGTTGTATGCATTTTTGACGTACTATTTCTGATCGCTCCTTTTTTAGCTTTTTATTTTCCCACACTTATGAAAGTAAACATGAAATATTCTCTGAACCATACATTTTTTTGTTAGATTACAAAGAACTTATATATTACTTATCTTTCATGATGATTGTTTGTAATTTCATGTTTTTGTATGTTTTTGCAACTTCAAGTTTACGGTTTTATCTGTTGGGATTTTGAATAAGGTAATTCGCTGACGAAATCATGAAGGAAAGGTTGTTTCATGAAATGTTTGATTATAAGGACATCATTTGAGCCTGTCGTTCCCTGGTTGTTGTTTGTTGTTCTGGTTCATGTTAGTTCTCGTTTCTCATAAAGACAGATCAGACCGTTGATTTTCCTGTTTGAATTGTTTTACAAACAACTTTTTGGGGTCCTTTAAAGCTTCTTCAGTGTGAACCCATGCTTTGTGTTGAAGGACGGCCGTACGTTGACATACAATTTTTACTTTTTATGCATTTTGACTTGGATGAAGAGTTGTCTCATTGGCCCTTATACCACATCTTCTTATTTATATGTACTTGTTTTTCTTACACGTTTAACGTGCCTTTCACTCTGATGTACAATTGAAATAAGGATTCAAAAGAAAGACCAGAGCAGATACAAATACTTATCGTAAGTTAGGAGCGACAATTCACTCTTGTTAATACAAAATATAGTTTTGATGCAATTCTGCAGCACTGAGATGTCCAAGGTTCTTGATTTTTTATTTATTGAAAACACATTTGTGACATTTGGTGGACTTCTTTGAACAGGCAATCAGTTTTCCTAATAGGGACTAAACGATACCCCTCTTATTATCGACATGTGCCTTAGTGTTCTTAAGTAGACATCATACAAAGTTCAAAAAGTAAAAAGATAATGTATTAACCTTACCCCACACATTCGGGTACACGTATAAATGTGATGATCTTGGTTTGTGACTAAGATCAACATATTTAAAAGTTCTACACCCTTTCAGTATTTCTTTATAAAAACATGTCAAAATTGAAAGGAGATCTTCATAAAACACAGCTGAATAAATATGAATGATTTCTTAACTTTGTTCTGTTTTACAAATGGATACTTATTTACATTTCGAAATTTTCAGACGAACTGTTTACCTTAGATTTGTTAGAGAAAAAAATCGTTTGACAAAATTGGAATAAGTATAACGTGCATCATGTTGAAATGACAAATAGCTTGGAATGAACTTATAAAGAATGCAGTAAGATGCAAAATAATGTAGTATCTTTTCATCTTATTAAGTCTGTTTGATTTGTTCAAACATCGTTGACAATATAACGGAATTAAAGTATGCTTAGGAAAGTAACCACTATTTGTTTGAACCTACCGGTATCCGAATTGCTCCACTTTAACTGCCATGTGAATTGGGTTGTCAGAACATATGTAAAAGTTTCTGTCATCCTCAGGTAGAACATCAACGTCGTGAATAACTATACAGTCGAATTCCATGTCAGACAAGGCCTCTTTGAATCCAATATTTGCCAGTATACCTCTATTGAATGGCAGACCAGATTTCTACAATGTTTGGTATTCAACATTGTGTAAATAAATACTCGTACATTCTTTATAGAGGGTATATGTCCTTTAAAAGTGTTTGTGATGATGGAACAAATACTATTTACTCTTCCGGAACACCTGATCGAGGTGAAGTCATTTCGTGGTTTCTATAGTTTTTTTTTATTTGTATTTCTGTTTTAGGGCCTTTATACTTCCATTTTTATTTTGGCCATTTCGATGATCGTCTATATATATTTTGTTGCTTTTATTGTCCCTTTATTTGTATCTTTTTCATAATGTCATGGTTTATAAATAATAAAATTTTAATTAAAATAATTTAAATTTAAGTAGGCATTTAGCTGATCTTTTAGTACATTTGTTTTACACTTCGCGTCAGCGACCCAATCATAAATATTTTATTTTAAATAGTTTTGATGTTATATTTGTTATTCTCATGGGATTTTTTTCTAACTTAGGTCGTTTCTGTGTGTGTTACATTTGAATATTGTGTCGTAATTCTCTTATATTTAATGCGTTTCCCTCGGTTTTGGTTTGTGACCTGGATTTGTGTTTTTTTTCTTCTATCGATTTATGAGTTTTGAACATCGGTATACTACTGTTGCCTTTATTTATTTTGTTTGTAAGAATCTCACTTGTTCGATGACATATATCACAAATTCTAATTGTTGTTGGTGTATTCTTGGTATCACATTATTTAAAAATACTTGGAGTTGTCTTTGTCTATATCTGTAAGGCACAACAATTGCTACTTTTTGTACGGCTTCACAATTTTGTGGTCTATAATGTCCATCTTTCATAAAGGAGTAAATACTGTTCAAAATAGTAATGTTCATAACTTGTTTATTGAGAGGCATATATCCATCTGAAATGTAAACATAATCAAGGCCATGATGAAAGATGCTTATAGCTGGTATTGAAATTCTGAGCATACTTTTAAACGAACACGATTAATTGCCTATTATGTATGTGAATGTAAAAAATGAAGATGTGGTATGAATGCCGATGAAATAAGTACGCCTATAATCAATATTAATGAATTTAAAAATGCAATTTTATCTACATTTTTGATAACAAATTCTTCGCCGTTGTGATTCGTGTTATTCCATTTATGATTTTCACATATGTTCGCATTATAATCCGTAATGTATGCACTAAATTCTATTATGCGGTTTTTTTTAACAAATTAACAAATATTAATTAACAAATATGAATTCACAAATATGCAGTGGACAAAAACAAGTATATAAAAATATTATTATTTTTTTATGTTTAATTTCGATATCTTAAACGAGAAATAAGACGACAACCTTTGATTTACTAAGTTAAACACCAAAAGAAATATGATTTACTAATCATTAGAAAAGTCAATTGCGTTGATGTTAAGGTGGTATGGGATTCTAAATAAAAATGGGAGAATTTGTTCATCCTTTCCCAAAACGTAGTATACATTGTGCATTTTCTCAAGCTACAGGTTGTGACAAAATGACATATTTTGTATGGATTGCACAGGAAAAACCATCATTATTTGACAAGAAATGTTGCTTATTCTTTAGTTTTCTATGTTGTGTCATGTGTACTATGATTTGTCTGTTTGTCTTTTTTCATTTTGAGCCATGGCGTTGTCAGGTTATTTTCGATTTATGAGTTTGACTGTCCCTCTTGTATCTTTCGTTCCTCTTTTGTAGATATTAATATTTATAAGTTATAATCTTACAAATTTGTTCACATGGTTATCTGCATTTCTGCATCAAATTTTGTTAATTTGATTGAAAACCTGGAACTTAGATTCTCTTTTTGTACTATACAAGATGGCAAAAGACATCCATACCACTTTAACTGACTTGAAAATATCATGAAATGTGACATATATGTATCTGACTGATTTGAGTTGCCTTGAGGAACACGACGAGAGTCACTTGAAATTCGGAGCACATCAATTCAAATATGGATTTTGGTTGCTCAATCTTTAAACAAGTTTTTCTGTAAGTATCTACCATTGGGGATTCGTATTTTTCTTTTTCTTTGGGCATGGTTTTATCTAACCCTTATTTTTAGGCGTTCACTGTCGCGTCGTTTGTCTTGTCTTTGGATAGTTTGGTTGTTATTTTGTCACTCCTGATACATCCATAATAATGACTTTTTTAGATGTCTATTTCTGTTAACTGATGTTGTTGTGTTTGTATTTCATAAATGTTTACTCTACATCTATTCAATTAGAATAAAAAAAAACTTTATCTACATTCTACTTCTCTTTCCATTCATTCCATTTTCAACGTGCTATATGTAAAGTTTAACCATTGTCAATTTGCATTGTTCTATCATTCTGTTTTGGTTGATTGACTAAGTTTTATTTATAACTTTAAACTGTTTACAAGTAGCATATTCTGCTTTATTAAAAATTGGTTTAATCTAAATAAAATACTCTCTTAAAATAAAATAGGATTTATACACTTTATTGTTATTTCAAGCACCCGGCGTTGATAAAGTTACTTAAAGAGAGAGGAAATGATTTTCTAAAGTGCTGAATTCGGTATCACTTTATTTATTTACAAACAACACACATCATATTTAATACATCATTACGTATAACAACGGATAAAAATTTGAACGATTTTCGCGCTAAAAAATGCAAAATGCCTTTATTACTTCTAATATGTTCATACTTACTGAGATTATCTGGTGGAAATGAACACATTATATCCATACTAGTTTTCAACGTACTGTAGTTTGTGTAATAGGTACGATGACCGTCATAGTTTGATAAAGCTAAATTTAGGTGACTTAAAATAAATGAAATGTTCTTGTTTTTCCACCAATGTATTTCAGGAGATGATACTCTTACTAAATGTACGGCAACTATATAAAGTACAGAACTAGTCAGAAATATCAAGGTTAGATATTCATGTCTTTTAGATTTACAGCAATATCTGCTACGTATATCCTGCAATAAATGAAATATTATTTAAAATAAACCCATGGATGAAAAAAAACCCACAAACAGTCAACTAGGGCGGTATCGAGTGGTAATTAACATTAGAGCCATTACTCTCCCAAACCAACATGAGACAAAATGTACCTCACATAATAGGAAAGAAAAGTAATTATAGTAGTAGTAAACACGTTTACAATTAGGGTTTTGCTACTCCACTTTGTCGAATGACCATCGGTTTTCACAGTTTAAACTTATGAATATCGGAAAATCAAACAATTGCAAAATTGATTACAACAAGCAGTAATGATGCAAGCATACATACCAGATTCTATGGTATATAAAATTGGCCTTGAATTAAAATATATAATAATGTTTTTCACTTTGAAATATATATATATAGCATAACAAAAACTACAATACTTCCAATCATGATAATTCGAAAAGTTAGTGAATTAAGGCAACAGTAATTTACCAAAGGTCAAATCAAGAAACAAATCAAGGTAACGAAGTAAAGCGGATAAAAAACCCTGTCGCAAATTGAGTTTACCTAGCGACGCGTAGCGGAGCTAAGTAAACGGATATTTGCGACAGTAAAATCAAGTTTTACCAAGGACAAGCTTAAAAACAATACAGTTATCTCCATTCTAATGCATAAAATTTAAAATGGAAATGGGGAATGTGCCAAAGCGAAAACAATCAGACCATAGAGCAGACAACAGCCGAAAGCCACCTATGGGTCTTCAATGTAACGACAAACACTCACACCCGTAGGCGTCCTTCAGCTGGCCCCTAAACAAATATGTATACTAGTCCAGTGATAATAGACGTCATAATAAGCTCTAAATTATACACAAGAAACTAAAATTAAAAATCATACAAGACTTACAAAAGTCAGAGGCTTCTGATTCGGGACAGGAGCAAATTTGCGTCGGGGTTAAACATGTTTTTTTGATATCTCAATCTTCAACATAAATAGCATTTAACAAATTCATAGGCGAAAAATGACAACTAAACAAAGGGACGTCAAATGTACACTCACGATGTCAAACATATAGTTCTAGACGTATTTGTACCTTTCGTACGCTTCAGAATGGTTTCAACATTAACAAAAGGAACATTCCGAGGCTCAAAATGTGACTTTCATGTTTATTTTGTGAGAAATTACATACCAAAAAAAAATCGGAATTCAAAATGGTGGCTTTCTTAGATACGGACTGTAAGTTCATGGAATTTACCCCTTAAAAATTTGTGTCACCGTCCAATATAAGTTATCGTTACAAATTTGCATTATAATTACAAATCTATTGCATTTAAATTTATAAAAGTGACTAAGAAAGTGTACCGTACTTTGCATTTTTGGCTTTTCCTTCTAGCAATTTCTGTTTGTCTGCATTGGAATAGGCCTGTCCTTGTTGGACTTCAAAATCCTTTGTGAAAAAGTTTTAACATTTACAGATATACCGATTTCCAGAGTAAATTGAATAAAACTCTACACATCGAAATTTCGACTTTATCAATAAATGGAACTAATGAAAACAACTGTCATATTCATGTCTCTTTATGGTGTCAGTCGTTGATGGAAAATGTTCGTTTGTGTTTGCACGATATGTCCACTATTAAATAATTTGTGTGTGCGTTTCACTTTCATGAGTGTTCTGGCGAGTGTTTGTGCTTTGTTGTTCTGTCACGTTGAGCATTTTAGCGATATTTTTTAACATAATCATTTTAGTCGTTCATCCCACCATTTTTTCTTAAAATGTCCTTAACCAAGTTAGGAATCTACATATGATTGTGGTTATCAAATATTTATTTCCTATGAATGTTGGCGTTTGTTTTTGTAGCACTGCAGTGTTCCTGTTGTGTCTTTATTTTCTTCTTATAGTTGATATGTTCCCTCGGTTTATGTTTGTAACCCTGATATGTTTCTCTTAATCGATTGATGGCTTTTAAAACTCGGTATTCTACTGTTGCCTTTTTTTTGACATGAAATGACTGCCCCTTAATTTGAACTTTAAAATTAGCCATTAAGGCTTGAAATTGGAGAATTTAACATAGAAAGCTATGGGCTATCAATATGCAGGTTTATATGTAAAGACACATTGAATATAATTTTTGTTTAAATGAACGAATGGCTAACGTTGGTAAAACATTCCTGTTCTAAGAATTGGGTATTTCAAGTTGTATAACATAAAATTACAAAAATACTGAACTCCGAGGAAAATTCAAAAAAGAAAGTCTTTAATCAAAGGCAACATCAAAAGCTGAAAAACATCAAACGAATGATTTCAACTATTCATATTCCTGACTTGGTACAGACATGTAGAAACATTGTGGAATAAACCTGGCGTAATAGCTAGCTAAACCTCTCACTTATGACCGTCGCATCACATTTGTATCTGATACTTGATTTTATTTTATCGATAATCTATTTGTTAAGTTTTGAGGACCTGTCATTCAACTGAAAATCAGCAATTTGTAAAACATTAACAGTACAATTCATTTGGTCGACCTGTCTCTTAGTTCATATGAGGCAAACTTCACACAGGAGCTTCTGAGGAAGAATGGATTGCCTCTAGATCACATGTAGATATTAATAATGAAGGTCGATTTTGGACAACACTTTACGATAAAAGACTTGAAGCTTAAATTTTAAGTTGTGAAATATTTCCTGTACCAGCATTCCAGTTGTGCCTGTATACGGAATACACATCTATCAGTTGAAAAGATAATGTATAAACTGTAATTTCTATCATCATTTCCTTGAAAAAGGATTAAACCTTACTGGGAAGCTTTTGAAACACAAATTCATACATGTAGTTGTCGTGTTAAAGATACTAGTGTCCATTTGGATGTTTTACATGCGCCCTGACAAGTTTATTGATCTTTAAGGGTCATCATAACAAATGGACGAAAGTAGATATGTTTACACTTCAAATCTACTCTTAGTTCAGACTTACATGTATAGTTTGAAAAAAAATATAAGGCCAGGCATCCACTAGACATATAAAAGTTAAGTGCATTCTGTGTTTCAGAAGTATAAAATCTTTCTTTTGTTTTTCTTTCTTCTGAATTTATTAAAAGAGGGGCGAATTTAGAATAATTTGAATAAACTAAATTCTGTGAAAAATTTGTGTATTTTTTTAGTGAAAATTATATAACCAATCAAGTCAGTCTCATTAGCCAATATGTTGACAAAATAGGTGAGCGGGCCCAAGACCACAATTAATGACCCTGCTTTTCGTTGTCCACGAATATAGTTCCTTTTAATTAGAGTGTATTTTTCCTTATTTTTTTTTCTTTCCCTTCCTCACTCATTTCTTAAATTTTGTTGGGTGGAAATGAAAGAAAAGAGGTGAAATAACTTTTTGCATGTTGTATTTTAACTGATTTTGATATGGAATGAGTGATTAGGCCAAGTGCAAAAAGGTAATATTTACAGTTTTCGGAACATCTCTTGACTTGTCAATAGGGGTATGGATGTGTATTGGCTAAATTTGTAAAAGTGATTGCTTCAATCTTTCTGAATTTTGGATATATATTTGGACTAGGACTATACATTACACACACACAAAATTTGACAAAAGTGCATGATGCAATTTTTTTAATGATGCAAAAGGTAATAAAGAACTGATAGAGGAATTAATTGTGGTCTGTGGCCAGTGGTACGAAAAATGATTTTAGCAGAAAAATAGATGTCCATTTTCATGTTTTTTTTCAAATTCCTTAGATATGTATTTTTTCAATTATTTATTACAAAGAAGTTGGAAAAATATTTTTTTGTTCTAAAAAATGAGAAAAACCCAAAATTGACAAAATTGACAGCACGGTAATTTGACACAATAATGCACCACAATTTTTTTAAAACTGTCTTATGTTAACACCTACCTTTTGTTTTTATAAATTAAATTTATTCAGACTAGTCCACTTTATATATATAGAAAGTATAAAACAAAATTAATTGGGGAACTGTGTTTATTTTTATGATAAAGTCCAAAATTGGGTAAAGATGGGGGGAAAAAATAGGAAAATCACCAGAATTAGGTGCTTTCAAACGGCTGTGGCTACAAAAGAAGTGCAGAAGATGTTTTCTTCATCAATTTTTCTTTTACAGACATATGAACCCATAAATTAGATTAACAAAAAAGTTCTAGACGTTATGGCTCCTCAGAGGTAAACAGGCAACAACCAAAATGACTTTTTTGTAAATATACGTAGAGCAAGGAAGGAGTTTTACGAATTTCAAATTGTGCTAGTATAGAAAATATTTCAATCTTTAAAGGTTTAAACAGAAGTCATCTTACCTTCATTTTTTATCCATATTTTATATGGACTATCTACTTTAACACAGTGCATCAATATGTTCAATAAATTTGGTTTCTAAATCTTTACAATGGGTGGTTACTTAATTTTGACCCTAAAACAATTTAATTCTAGAGGAGGTATATAAATCAAGATAAATCTGTCAATTTATATGACTTTTCTAATCAAATGTAATTGTCCTATGTATGAAATGAATTGTACTAAAGAGGAATCTAACAGCGTAAATTTTGAGTTTATAAACACGTCAAATAAAATCTTAAACAAACGATACTTCATTTTCAACTACTACACCACTTTGACTTTGGGTGGATTTAAAATGTCCTTTTGGCAATATATCTCATTAACTGTTTCAGTTCTCATACATCATTGGCTTTTAAAAATTCACCGTTGAGTGTTCCTGATTAAGGTAAACCCAGAGCAGCGCATCAAATGTATAATAGTACTGTATCGATACCTCTGCCGGACTATCAGTTCCCGAAAGTATTATCATCTCAGTACTAGTCAGTCCTTTGAAACTGACATGATCTATCTAAGAATGTATGTTTATACATTTTGAAATTATAAAGGTTTCTACTCCCTCAGACACAGTTGGCCTTAGATGGATTTTTTTTATCAATCCTCTGTGGTTATGAAGCCAATCGACTGTTTTGGTTCCCAAACAACCTTGGATTTAAAATATTCTGCTTTCCTGATTAAAGTTGATAAAAAGCGCGTTAGACCCTAGATTTAAAAGATGCATTTAAAAAAAAACAATTCTCACGTTGTGGAAGGGTCAAACGGTCCAAAACTTATCTATATTTGTACATGGTCAAATAAAGGTTTCATCGTTTTAGATATTCCTACCCGTATTTTTGGGCTTTTAACAATAATGAAAAACTTAACACAACTGTTAGATAAAAATACACAGGTAGTGAAACAAATGACATCGGAATTAGTCCCTTACCATCGATGAATCGACTATTAACTTCAATCTAAGTAAAATTATTCCCAATGTATATACAGTGAAAGTATAGCCTGTTATAAAAAAATAATAAAAACGCATTGCAATGCATTGCACATTTGCATTTACATTAATTTGAACATTTGCGCATATGTATATTACATGCGAGTGTAAAAAGTATAATCACAAAAATACTGAACTCCGAAGAAAGTTCGAAACGGAAAGTCCTTTAGCAAATGACAAACTCAAAAGTTAAAACATATCAAACGAAGGATTAACAACTGTCACATTCCGGACTTGGCACATGCAGTTTTATTATGAAGAAAATGGTGGATAAAACCTGGTTTTATAGATACCTGAACCTCTCACTTGTATGACATTCACATCAAATTTCATTATATTGACAACGATTTGTGAACAAAACAATCAGTCATTATATGTAAAAATGTAAACACTTACCAGGTGAATGGTGCTTCAGTAAAACTAAAAACAAATGAAATCCAAATTAACAATTGCGCAAAATATAGTCATAAATACTTGGTAACTTTATCAAAACCTTGATCATGGATTTATTAAATATGACCCCAGTAGTCAGCACTGCCGTGTCGACATGTATGTCAATGATATGGTAATTTCAATAAATTTCATGTTGACAAAACTTAATTTTTTTTCGAAAAACTAAGGGTTTTCTTATCTCAGGAATAGATTACCTAAGCCGTATTTGGCACAACTTTTTGTAAGTTTGGGTCGTCAATATATATAACTATATATTTCAGGAAATTTTGAATTAATAAAAAAAGCTAACCTCCTCAACATGACAAAAAAAAACCCCAGCTTTCTAATGCACAAACAGAAAGGATTGATACTCAAAAATAGTTGCCTTATTATCCCCCGCCCCTTTATGTGTTTTTGATATTGGAACAATGGCTTACTAATTTACAAATACGTTGTTTTATAAGTAGAAAATTATCGTTTTTGTTTCTGTTCTCCTATATCGTGTTTATTATAAACATTTATTAAATTTATAATCTTGAACATGCCGGATTATTAATTTAACTTTTTAGAGCAGTAGAACATGGAAAATGGGAAAAGGAGGAGAAGAGAGCGAGCTAGGAGTTTTTGTTTTTCGTTTTTTAAATTTCAGCTTATTGATTTTTGGCAAATGGATATCCCTCATTCATTGAGAATCAATCTAGGCTTGGTCTATGGATCAATGCCGTTCATTGAAAAAACTCACGAATTGTTACCATTGTTTTATTTTCAGTCTGTAATGTTAAGTTTTTATATATCATTTGCTATATAAGTTAAATGACAAAAGACTTGATTTTAGAAAAAATACAAAACGGGATAAACTACACGTATACGTTGGTCTTGTGAGAAACTGAGACAATGCAATGTACAATAAGTACCACTTTTACGTCGAACGCTGTGGCATTTTTTAAAGATTCAGTATGAATGACGTTTTTTTAAAATAACCGTCAAACCGTGTTATGGAGTGACAAATATTCCATATCGGTCCACCAACGCATGATGGGTATCGTAAAATCCACTACTAAAAGCCGTGATAGTTATTTAATGGGCAATTATACAAACTTTTAAGACACACAATGTTTCAGTGTGTGTTCTTTTATACACCTTAAACGATCACAAATTTACATTCCGCTACATTGATCGATATAACATAGAAATACAATTCCGTGGATAGAGCAGTGCAGTAATATGCCAGCAGGTAAAAAAAATAACATGTCTTCTTTTCGTCCATTCAAAAATCCAACTTTTCTATGACATATGCAATGAACGTTTCTATTTCCAACAATACACCAATGAATAAGTTCCAAATGTATTTATTTTTTATAGAAGAAACACTTACGAATTGTTTAATTTCTGTATCCTTTATCAAAAAGTCCGTTATTCTGCAGAAAACCATAAGGAAAAGCAATTACTAATAAACGGGATGGTGTCATCCATTGTATCGATGTCACTTTGGATGCGGAAAGAAGGTGATTTCCCCCAAGATTGAGCCAAATAACTATTTAATTATCCAGAGCTTTAAAAATCTTATTTCACACATTGTTACGATGACCTTTAATGTTTGACTTTATATGTTCTAAAACAGAAGGATTTTATTTCTCCAGCGGACGTAATTTATCATTATGACAATTCTGACATAAATTTGTTCAAAAGCCCACGAAACACTAAATATTGTCAGAAGGACGCACATTTAATTTTCAAATTTGTCCTTGGGTTGTTGTTCGTTTTACGTATATTTTACATCATCTTTATTCATATCAATTTATAATTTGAAGGTGGCCGTTTCATCGATCACAATGTTTTTTTTTATTTGCAACTAATGATTTTAATAAAAAAAAACACATAGACAAAGCACACGAATTAAAATTAAAGACAAGAAAACTAAACCGTACCATTTGTACATTAGGCCATCTTTGCTTGATGTATCAAGTTACATCCCAGCTCCTTTGTTCTAACAGGGGTGATCTGAGCCGGATCACTCCTACCAGATCACCCCAGTTTAAGTTTCTTTGTTATGCATGCTTTCCTTTGTTCTGTAACATTTTGGCGGGAATGTCAAATCCAGTATAAAACTTATAATTAATTATACATAGAAGACTATCTATCAAAATTCACGTAGAAAAAATCCAGTGTATATGCTGGGATTCGAACTCAAGACCTTTAGCATATCAAGCCACGACACATACCACTTAACCAGGACGACTCGATACGAACTGTAAGAAAATTAATATACTTAAAGGAAGCAAGATATTTTTATAACTGGGGCGAGTTGGTAAACCTTTATTCAGTGGGGTTTAAACCATTTTCGTTAAATAAATGAGTTGTCAGACTGATTGTTCAATTTGATTTTACACTTTTTTAAAGTTGGGCGAATCGGTCACAAGAGTGGGGCGATTTTTTCATAAAGTGGCGATATAGTGTGGGCCGATTGGCCAGTGGGGCGAGTTGACATTGTTTGATATCTACTCATCGTGTTAGGGGGTCATAAAGGGTATACATCATATAGTAATATATAAAGTATATAATAATGGTTGTGTGGCGTTCTAAACTAGATTTAATGAATTGTAAATGGTTTTTCGTCTTATCTAAAACAGCTGGGATGTAAAATAGTTATCCCATTCGGACTTGGTGTGTCAGTGTAAGATCACCCTCTGGCCTCCGGCCATCGAGATGATCTTACACTGACACACCGCGTCCTTATGGGATAACTATTAAAGATTCAGATTTTGTTTTATACTATACAAAATTTAATCCTGGTATCTATGATGAGTTAATTTACAATCACTGGGTTGATGCCACTGCTGATGGAGCACCTCTGTGCTGACATAAATTATCATTTGTATGGTCATATATATAAATTAACTGTTTACAACAAATTAGAATTATAAAAATACTAAGGCTTTTCTACCTTAGTAATAGATTACCTTAGCTGTATTTTGCAAAACTTTTAGGAATTTTGGTCCTCAATGCTCCTCAACTTCGTACTGTATTTAGCCTTTTTAACTTTTTGGATTCGAGCGACGCTGATGAATCTTTCGACGTCTAACGTAAATACAAAATTTAATCCTAGTATCTATGATGAGTTTGTTTACCTAAATCAAATCTTGGACTCCGTTCGTGTCGGGTCTGCGGTTAGAGCTTCTTGGTTAAGGAGAGCTCCGTTTACATGGTTAAAGACTAAAACAAATGTTAAGGGAAGCGGAACCAAACACATTATTGCAAAAATTCAATAACTGACTTAAAAATAAAAATGAACTGCGTCTTAATCATAATTTATTTGTATATGATAGGTTTATCAATGTTTTATAAAGATAAATGTGCACATTAGTAAACACACATATCATACCTCTCTATATACAATGATATACTAGTATCATTAATAGACGAGTATTGAACGTTAGTTTATGACAACTCATAACCTAATTGTATATGGCTCCCGAACAATAAACTGATATTTACCTATTAACGACGTATAGCAAGTAAAATAACAGGTTTATATCTTATTTTAACATGACGTTCTCCTTTCGCTTGGAAACTAAGTCATGTTCCAATTAAAATAAAGCATGAACTGCACGGGAGTCACATATAAAATTAATCCATTAGTTGTATTTTGAACAACATTGAAGATCGAGATAGACATTTGTTCTGGTGTAGCTGGCTTATGAAATCAAATAGAAATAATTCTTGAAGTAGGTCATATTAATGTTATTTTTTTTATCGTTAAACTGCTGATTTTCTATAACATCTATGATTCATCAAATTAAAATGTCTGATTTCCGAACGAAGTACAAAAGTTCTAAATTTTCCTATCAGAATTTGAATAATTATATCATGCCATGCTCTATGCACATTTTAACACGCGCTCGGGCAGCCAGTCTCTTTGTCAATGTTTAACACCTCGTTAACGTTCTATATAAAGATATTACAAAATATAATGCATATCCATATTAGAATGAGCATAGAGCATTGCATAAAATAATTATTTCTTAAAAAATGATATAAATCGAAATTCTTCGCATGCATTTTTGTTATAAAGAATTAAATTATTGACAAATGCTCGGAGGTGGATGGGGGATTTTATGACTTTGGGAGGCGGTAGATGTTGAATTTGTTTTCCTTCTTAAAGGTGTGAACTTGAAGAAAATATGAGAAATTCAAATGTTTCTATCCTGATTTACCCAATGAAATTAACTGACCAGTCCCTTATATCTTATTTAGATAATAGAGTAAAACTATGCGGTTGTTATTAATGTATCTAAATGTGACTCTGGACTTGATTGCTCTTCAAGTGTGCAATGTCATCAAAAGC
The DNA here is from genome assembly GCF_963676685.1 of Mytilus edulis. Lineage (NCBI taxonomy): Eukaryota > Metazoa > Mollusca > Bivalvia > Mytilida > Mytilidae > Mytilus > Mytilus edulis. The sequence goes on along the minus strand of NC_092351.1, from coordinate 29,554,215 downwards.
TTACTACTTGTTAGTAGATTGTTCCTGCTCCTTTGAAGACAATATAGCAAGCTCTGGATATCGTTTTTAGCATGATATTTGAGGGATTAAGTTAAACCTTTGAAGCCATTGCCCCATATGTCTTCTTTTTCAATATATCTTTTCAAAAGGTATACAGTGTATATCATCATCATTACTTTATAAAGACATTTTAACGCTATGAAGGTCTTGAAAGGGTTCATTTATTACCGTTTAAAAAATACTATTCTGTTAGTAGATTTTAATCTTCGATTAACATGAATATTTACTACCAGTGCCAGTCATAATTCTGACAAGCATTCTTGATAATTGAGTTAATACAAATTTTACATGTACCACGTATTCTTCTCTCAGGCAAAGTTGGCTTCAGATGAATTTGGCTATTTATTTTAGGTATTTCTGACATATAGCTGTTCAACGATTTTCAGTGCTTATACATCTTCGGATTTCAAATGTTTGGCTTTGAGCGTTCCTGTTGAAAGTTAATCAAGGAAAGCGCCCCGGACGCAAAAACATATTAAACGTGTTGTTTTCTTACATGAACCACGTATTCTTTTTTTTTGTAGATTGATATAAACAGATCGATCGGATTAAAAAAGTCCGAACAAACTGAGATCAAATTTATCATTATCATGCAATTTGCAAAATTGATAGAACTGAATCTACATATTAGATCTATATTAGAATGAACCTTTATGTATATAGTGTCATGAAGATTTAATTTTTCAATTGAAGTAAGAGATGTAGTTTGTCTGTATCCATTAGTGCTAAAAAATCAATTTCCTATGTTAGTGTTGTTCTTGAACATGACAACGCTTGCCCCGTTGACGTCAGTCAAAAGAAATGCTGATCCCAAGTAAATTCCATCCTTCTGACAAACAAACTCTCCAGTAGTACCCATTTTTGCAACGTCATTTCCATTACTTCCAAGGGTCGTATGCAGAGTTGGAAAGACGATTTTACTTCCAGCATGGTATGTTCCTCCGACAGCATATTTTGTTATAGCAACTGTAAAAGAAAACAATAAGTTCAAAGAATCACTACATGTAGACAAAAGATAAGTAAATCATGTACAACGTTCGAACGGCTATATTTTGACTTGCTTACAAAAAAATGTATGTAATCTACTAGAGGGTAATGTACGGCCTTACACAATGAATATATGCAATCACTATATAATGCTAAAATTTGTTTTCTTAATTTTATTTTTGGTGAGCTAATAAAGAACGGACTGTTGAATTTAAAAAATACTTTAAATCTGCCTAAATTATGTGATCTTCATGACCCATTATCAGATTTTAAACAATCATGTGGCAATATATATAAAAAAAGTAAAATCACAAAAATACTGAACATAGAAGAAAATACAATCGGAAAGTCCATAACCACATGGCAAAATCAAACGACAAAACACATCAAAAACGAATGGACAAGAATTTATTCCATTTCTGAATTGATTTTAAAAACAAAGACATTTACTTTCTTTAATATCCATTGATGTAAATATTCCCTATTACCCATAAAGGGTGTTCCTAAGATAGAAAGCTTATACATAAGAAAGAAATAAGAAAGAATATGTGGAATGAGTGCCGATGAGACATCCATCTATTCAAGTCAAAATTTGATAAAGTAAACCATTATATGTCAAAGAACGGTTTCAACACAGAGACTTGGCTCACACCGAACAGCAAGCTTTAGAAGGCCCCAAAAATTACTAGTGTAAAACCATTCAAACGGGAAAAACAATGGTCTTATCTATATAATCTATAAGTGCACACATAAGCAGCGGGTTTAAACGTTTCAATAGGTACCAATCTTCACCCTAACCTGAAACAATAGTGTGAAATCACATCATAGAAAGACATACTATAAAATATCAATTGAAACGGCAAACTCAACCAAAAGACATATGAACTCAAACAAGTGAATATACTAAAAATTGCATTTGTATACCTTTGGGGCGAGTTATTTGATGCTGTAAATACATTTGACAAGATTTCGTTGCTATCTATGAGTTAATAAATAAAACAAAAAGCAAATACTAGTTCTCTAACGTCGTATGATATTTTGAAATACAGTTATCAGGACATTTCTATACCGTAATAAAGTAAAAGAGGTCATACGAAAGAAGGTGGTCTTTTTGGTAGATCTGCCATATAGAACTACTTACCATCGTCCGGTCGGAATAATGAGGTTATATTCAATTTCCGTTGTAGTGAAAGTTCCTGATTTTGAGTACATTAAAGGATACCCACAAAGGTATATTATTTCTTGCAGAACTTCGACAGTGGCCAGTTGCAATGCAATTTTCTGTTATTTTCTAACATACGTTCCCAAATTTGCTGTCTGTAATCTCAGTAGATCGGTTTTTTTTGTAAATCTACCTGTCAGATATGTTGTTCATCTGTTGTTCTCTTACATTTGCATTAGATATTTACAACTGGACATAAAGGAAACCATAAAAACAAAGAATTATTGAGAATGTGAATTGATAGCCTGCTGTTTGATGTGAGACAATGCTCCGTGCGGAATACCGTACATTGATCTCTAATTGTTTACTCCTAACACATTGTGACTTTGATAAGGGGTTGTCTCGTTGAATCTCATTCCACATTTCTCATGTCAAATAACCTTTATGCGACCTTTCATAGATGCGTCGTTGAATTTCTACTGCTGTATTGTTTTTTTTCTTTGCTTATCTGCCTTTGTAACGAGTTGAGTTAGAAAACAGTCATATTCTGTGAGGAACCAAGGGTCTGCAATTGAGACTCGAATGTCAGTGTCGTATTTTCTAGGTTCTTTTCAGTTTGATCAAGTCTGTGTTCGGTTGTATCTGCTTTCATTAACAGAGCTACAAAGTCTAGCTTTCTGGCATTTACATCCGTTGTAAGAACGTCTAGTGTATTAGTAGTCTACTGTAAGCGATCTTCCATATGCTTTGTGTCGTTTCGAATATTCTGGATGGTGTTTACGTCTGCCACACTCTGTAATAACTTAACGGATGATAATTTTCTATCTGATCTGCATAATTTTGAAGAAAAGTAAAATTATTCCCAAGTTCATAGATTTTCAATTGAAGTGAATAATATTTACCCTGTAGTTTATTGTACTGCTTTTCTAGAACGTCTATTGAATTGGTTTGTTGTTCTAAAGTTTGATTGTTTATTTCTTCGTTGTGATATACTTGGGTCATTCAAAAGCTCTTTTTGTAGTAGATCTCTGCGGTTTTCTAATTGTAACCTGAGCTGTTTTTATTCTCCTAATAGATTAAAAAGCAATATAAAATGATCTTCCGATATTGATGATATTTTTTTCGTTGTCATTGGAGCGCGGTCGTCAATAAGAAATACATGGCAACATACGAAATCCATCAATATGAGAAAAAGGGCAGTAAAATTCATATTCGAAGAGTTGAGTTAAATTGATTATATCTGACTAAGCCGACAGTTTTTATCAAATTGTGTCTATATCTATACGTATTTTTAAATAATTAAATGAATAGATCTGTATTTATATGAAACCACTAAGTAAATATCAACAGCGATTAGAAAGAGATGGTTTATATGCACTCTGTTACCGCTGAACTGTGTCGATGTTTTTATCCAATTAAAAAAAACCACAACGATTTCAGCCATAGTTTTAAAAGAATTATTTGCATTGCTAGTAGTTGAAGAATACTCATTTGGTTTGTTATAACCAAGACTTTTAATCGTCTCAAACTTTTAAAAGAAGAAGAAAGAACAATTTTCGATGTTGAATGTGGAAAGGAGGCTTTAAGGAGTCTATTTTCTTATTTTCTTAATTATATAGAAATCTGGAGCTGTGGTATATTTACCAATTAGACAACTATCCACCAAAGTGCAAATGCAGTGTCAGTAAGCAGTTATAGTCAACGGTATGTTTAGCAAAGAACATACATAATAAAATTACAGCTATTTTTGTCCCGATTAGAATGTAAGGATAACATTGTATAAAAAAAGAGCCTTCCATGCATTTGATCCACCCCACCACAGAAGTTTATTAAAGAGGTGAATATGATTTCCAAAATAAAACTTGTAAGGTACTAATGCCGCCGTGGATGCCAATCAAATGGATATTGTTTAAAAAGATCATAAACTCAGTACATAACTGTCACAATTTATCATCATTACTTGTAAAAATCTTTTTTTCTAATTTTTAAAATATTATATTTCAACAGCAATGAAAAGTAAAATTTTGACTATTTGTGAAAATATCTACTACAGCGGCGGCGTAGACTATATGATTTCATGGATGCTTTTTCATAAAACCAGTTACATAGTTATAGGCAACATATCTAGACGTAACATCCGCCATTTTCTGCATACGAAAATCCATGTACCAAGTCATAATTATGGCAGGTATAATCCGTTCGTATGATGTGTTTTAGCTTTTGATTTTGACCTTTGATTAGGGACTTCCCGTTTGTTATTTTCCTTAGAGTTCATTTTTTTTGGTGATTTTTCCTTTTAAAATACATTTATAACTGCGTTAATATGATTTCCAATGTGATGCAAGAGTATTGCTTTTTACCAAGAGTGATAGAAGTCAACCAAGTCTTATTTTTTGAAATTGTCTCTCACGTTCGCATTGCTCTTTTAAACGAGAAATATTTACATTCCGTGGCAGATAAATCCTATATATTAACATCTACATAACATAAAAAATATTTATCTTTGATCGCATCAGAGATATAATGAATATAAATCATCTCTGCCTTCTCAAATAGACATAAGATCATATAAATTTGTTAATTTAAAATGGGAGTTTTTAATACATGTATAGTAAGGACAAACATAGAAATTCCAATATCTACATGCAGTGAATTTAACAACTCTGACAGACTGGAAACATTGTACATAATATGCTAATCTAGATTATATATAGTTCATTTATCAAAAACTGTTTTCAAATAAGAATGAACGTGTTAGACAGACAACATCTTATGATAAATATATTGACAAATCTGACTGAATCCGATCTGAATGCACAAAACAATGGACATTTTGTATAGCTGTGCTTCTTGTGTGATCTTTTCGTCTATGCCATAAACACATAGAATGGAAAAAATGTCTCTGTGTGATGAAATAAATGACAGTAAGGAAATTAAATGTTATATGGAATTATAGGAATATAATCATCTTTTAAAATATGTACTTAATTATACAGATATTTACTGTTGGATATGCTCAAGTTAAATTTCAATCTAAATCAAATGTATTCCATTAAAATTTCTTCTGAGTTATCTCCCCATGACCAGTTATATTCAATATGCAGATTATACATCATTGATATTTGATGGCCCGCCAGAATCGCAGGATGCATCTGTTCGTGTTCTTCAATTGTATGCTGAAATCTGGGGACTTAAGATTAACACAGACAAAACAAGTTTTATTTGGATAGGTAGCAAAAACATAGCGAAGTTCAAATTTGTGTAAAGTTGGGATGGAAATGGGACTCCAATACATTTCAACTTCTAGGAATTACTTTTTCAGTGGACCTATATATAATGATAAATTTAAATTATAGACCAATGTTAGATAAAATAGACAACACTTTGAAAAAATTTTCAAAACAGTATCTCATTCCCTTTTGAAAAATTAACATTTTAAAAACTTTGGTCACATTTAAATTAAATCGTCTGTTTCTATCAATCCCTAGTCCAGAGGAGAATTTGTTACGAATTTTAACAAATAAAATGTATGCTTTTATTTGGGATAGTAAACCAGACAAATTGAGCTTTCTAAAAAGCTGTAGACTGCTTTGATCTATCCTAATGCAGAAGCATAAAAATTCGTGGTTCCAGTGTCTACTGTAAAAACTGGGGTAAACATGGAATTTGGACAGTGCATAAACTTTTAGATTATCAGAACAAAATTATGTCATGTCAAAATTCAGAAATAATTGATGCAAGCTATACTTTATTGTAGTTTTAACATGGGTAGGCATTATATTTGTGATTATTTTTTACCCGAGCGACAATGAGGGCTAAAATAACACGAATATAATGCCTACCCGTGTTAAAACTACAATAAAGTATAGCTCGCATCAATTGTTTCGATTCTGATTAGGACATTAAGGTAATTTTTATGTCCGATGTGTATAAGCGTATAGTGTTTGTGTAGGCTCAGCCATGAACCTCCCTTTTTTTTTGTTTCTGAATAAAACGACTGGCAATGTGATATTTCAGAGGGAGGAGTTTTGAACAGCCTGCATAAACGGTTGTCGTATCTAGGTAAAATATGTCAATTTCGAATTGCAACACATTACAGTCATGATAAATGAATTAGTATTAACATGTGCATCATTTAAGAGTTGGAAGGGTTTTCAGTTAATGAATATATTAAATGCATGCCAATTTGATCAAATTCATTATTCTGCAGTAGTCCATATACGTATGTGCAAACAAATTTTATTGGATTTACAGCATGGGTTTATTCACAAAGTGAAAGAAGCACATCAAATTAGAATTTCCAACAACTATATCAATTTAGGGCAAATGTTTTACATTAATTATTATGGAATAGCACACTCGCTAAATTTGCTACCGCCTAACCCTTCCTTAATTTTGGACAGCGATGTAAACGCGCAACATACATCAATAGAAGCACTGCTCATTTGCTTTTTGTGTTTTTGCTGTGCAAGTACATTTACTGTGAGTTTGTTTTATGAATTAATATCCAATATTATTTCTCTTCTATTATGTAAGAAATAAGTGAAAAAGCATGCGGAAAAAGCAGAGTTATGGGATTGATAAAAAAAAGGAAATCAACAAAAGAATCACAAGAAGAATAATATAAAGTCAGCAAATATTGATCAGACAGTCACACAGTATTGAATTTACTTTATTTCATAATTTGTTGACATTTTTCAGAACCGACATTTATTCAATTTACTCCTTACACATATTTCGGCAAGAAATATGTACCCTTTTTCTTTACTGGAAATAAAATCATCATAGATACCAGAATTAAATTTTGTATTTACGCCAGACGCGCGTTTCGTCTACAAAAGACTCACCATTGACGTTAGGATCCAAAAAAGTTAAAAAGGCCAAATAAAGTACGAAGTTGAAGAGCATTGAGGACCAAAATTCCTAAAAGTTTTGCCAAATACAGCTAAGGTAATCTATTCCTGGATTAGAAAAGCCTTAGTATGTCAAAAATTCAAAAGTTTTGTAAACAGTTAATCTATAAATATGATCATATCAATGAAAATTCATGTCACCACAGACATACCTAAGTAGGATATAAGAAAAATTATTTCCTGTATGATAAAGAATCATTGGGATATAAAATGACTGAGAGATGGTTTATCAGGACAGTCAAAGAAAGTAAATTATCACAATTTTCTCAAACACATTGAAAAAGAGAGTAAATAATTATTCATAAAAAAGGTTTACGATAAGAACAGGCAAACACGCAAGTAATTAAGAGCATAACTTTTTCCAGAGGTAAACTGACCTAGAACAAAACAGAATATTGGAACCCGTAACATACTTTTTGGCCTTTTCAATATTCTACATTTATTTTTATCCCATAACAATTTATATAAAAAGAAATCAGGAGTGTGAAAGTTGTATTCTATTCGTTTGATTGGTTTTGAATTTGGAGGGGGTTTGATTTGATTATATCCATTTAGTTCGGATTTTTTTGTTAGTTTACATTTTGCATCATATTATGACAAATATTTTTATGGATTTTTTTTTAACTTTAATTCAATAACGAAGATATGTATATGTAATGCTGAAATAACTTTCATTTAAAAAGTATATATGAAAAACATTTAAATGAATTTCACGGTTTGTCCAAAAGTCTGTCTTATCATTGTTGAGATAAGAATGCTTAATTCAAAAAATGAAAGAAATAGCTCACTGCTAATGTTAGTCTAATTTTTTAGAGGAACATAATTTTTCTTTGAAAAAGACAGCCACAGTGTTGTAAAGTGTGCAGATTTTTGAAAATTATTATCAAAGGTTACATTTTTCAAAAGATTTTCTACAATATTTGGGACATACCTCATGGTAATATACTAGTAAAACATCCAATAGAATTATTAAATAGTGATGTTGTTGTAATTTAGCTTGTTAAAAATACACCTGATATACGTTTGTGAATTGTAACTCTGCTTCAAACATACCACAAAATTAAAAAAAAATAAACTGTTATCGGAGTTTCCACCCCAAGGGTATCACCAGCCTAGTAGTCATGCGTTGACATGAAATATCACAGTCATGGTCATAACTATGAATAAGCTATTTAGCGAACAAAGCACGAATCTAAGTTCTACGGATATTCTACCCAAGGAATTGATAACATTAGCTGTATTAAGCAAAACCTTAAGAATTGTTGGTCCTCAATTCTCTTTCTCTTTGTGCTTTATTTAATCTTTTCGACTTGATTCGACTACATTGTACTAGACTATTTTTTGTCTTTATGATGCTTAAGATGAAGGTTGTTACACTAAATAAGCTACTTTACATAACTACGAATTCAATCGAACGGCATTAAATCAATCTGGACAGTTTTCACTTTGCCTCTTTGTTATCAACCATGATTTTTCTTACTACAAAATACACCACTAGATTTGTTAAATGTTGATACCTGTGAAATTTGTTTTTGATGTCTTATACACTTATCTTAAGTCAACAAAGCACACCAAACACTACTCTCAGTCTGATATCTACACTCCTATCTTTATTTATTTGCCTCTTTTTCCTTTGTTACGTGATGTATAAATACGTGGCCACGTCTGGTCTGTGTTTTCGTTACATGTTTTCTACTTGGATGAATCAAACATTTCAAATGATTTTTATAAATAAAGGCAACAGTAGTATACCGCTGTTCAAAACTCATAAATCCATGGACAAAAAACAAAATCGGGATAACAAACTAAAACCGAGGGAAACGCATTAAATATAAGAGGAGAACAACGACATAACACTAAAATGTAACACATATAGACAAAATCCCACGAGAATAACAAATATAACATATATATATAACATCAAAACCAAATACATGAATTTGGGATAGACAAGTACCGTGACACGTCTTATCGCAATGTGAATTTACACTCAAAAATAAGAGAAAACAAACGACACAACGTAATAATGTAATACACACAGAAACGAACTATAATATAACAATGACCATATTCCTGACTTGGTACAGGGCATTTTTAAAGGAAAAAATGGTGGGTTGAACCTGGTTTTGTGGCATGCCAAACCTCGCACTTTTATGGCCATGTGAAATATAACATCAAAATGACAACACAGGACTACAATATAAATAAATTGGAGAACACAATTGACAAAGAATCACACGAACAACAGCCAACAAAAGGCAACAAGTTCAAAATTTTAATACGCCAGAAGTGTATTTTGTCCACACAAGACCTATGTGTGACGCACAGATACAAAAGTTTGAAAGCCGAAACGAGTAGTTTGTTTTTATGTCATACTTGTACCATCATTCATAAACTCGTTGAAAAAAAATCTGTTAAACGTACTAGCACTAAGCATGGACTATCCGGAGTATTATTTCAGTATCATATTCAACTTCGAACTTTGTTTTGGCCGGATTAACACTTTAAATTCGATCTTCACTGGTGAGTCTGGGTTATTAAAGTTTAAGCCTGATATCTGTAGTGAGTTTGTACAACCACTGGGTCTTTGCCACAGATGTTGGAGGTGTGCCGAGTGTTTTAACAGCCAAGTAATCCGTACTTCTGTGTTGACATGCAATATCGATTATTGATGTGTTTATTTTCTAGAAATTCTGTTTATTGAATGGTTTTTTTTTTATAAAAACGCTTAAGGGGTTTCTATCTCCTGGCATCTTTCGGAACTTTCGGTTTTAATACTCTTCAACTTTTTTATTTCATTTAATGCAGATGAAACGCTAAAGTAAATTATATATCATTTATAACCAATAATGATATCAGGCGAGCATATGGGAATGTAGTCTGTTTCTCGGCTGTTGTTGAAATTTTTTACAATACCGTCCGGTATGGGCTTATTTTACTATTTGAAATGAACGATTTCGGCATGCGCAGTTACGCATTGCTGTTCCTCTTTGCCGCTATGCGTTGAATCATTGCAATCACAGTTTCAAGACTTCGTAGTCTGTGCAAGTTCCTGCGAAACAGTTATTGACTAGAAATTCGGCGTGAGCATTTCTATAGTCATGGCCGTTTTAAAAATGAAATGCGAATTGCGTGTTGATCACAACTTGGTGTAGGAAAGAAACAATGTTAAAAGATTGGTTAGTGAAAACAAACACAATGAATGTCAATGTATATATATTGCGGATAAACTGAGATGTCCCGGCGAGTGCAAAATGACGGTTTGATGATAGTGGCATAAACTAATTCATAATTTAAGACATAGAACGATAAAAAACAAATCCACCAGACATTATAGGCCCTTGAGAAATGGTACCACTACTCGAACAATAAAATTAATAATAACACACAATTGCATGTTATAATTTAAAAGCTTTGCTAGCAAGGATGAAGCGTATACTGTTAATAACAGACTACGTGTTCTGAAGTATAAATATTATCATTTAAAGCAAATTGATTCTTGAAATATTTATTGCCAGGTAAAAAACCTTTCATAGTTTTGAACAAACAACACATGTCAAAGGATAGTTTTCTCGATAAGGAGGACATTGTAAGAATCCACATTTTGCTAAAACAGGATAGAATAATTTGCCTTCATCATTTCTATCACCGGCATTCAGATATTCATGATGGCTATCAACACAAACGTACGATGAGGCAGCTGCATGTCCATGATACCCAGATCCAAGATAGCCATGATATTCTATAGCCCATCCGTTGTAACATTTGTTTTTACCAGGAAACACTAAGATTGAAGTTGATCCTGTCTTTCTGCACACAGAACATGGCACATCTTGATCCTGTATACCAATAAAATTTGATGCGTTTTCCGCGCCATGCATATGCCAACCATTATTATCACTTGTCCCCTGAAAGTCCGGGTCTCGTGGCAGACAGACATACTGTGAAGGCGAACCTGCTTGTTCATTATAACCTCCTCCAACATATCCTAAAATTTAATCTTAATTCAAAATATAAGCATACATGATTGATTGTTGTTCGCTTAAAGTCTAGTTAAATACATATTCCCAACATAACGGTTACATTTAAAAAATAAATAGATCAAACTCTGTTTACGCATAGACGGAATAGTAAAACTGCATCTTTAGATATAAAATAAATGAAACAAATTGAAATTTGAATGGTAGGACATAGGAGATATCAATATTTTGTTTTTATTTAGAATTGTAACATTTGTTAAAAAAATAATTATTTCGATTGGATCTTTCCACCATTAAGGATAAATAGTGTAGTTACGCAAATTTAATGTTTGGTGTTTATTTATAAAACAGAATTTCTATTTTAAATGGCAGGGCTATAATTGAGATGTGAATCTCTAAAAATGTATTTTGAGAACTTTCATGAAATGAAATCAAAATGGGCACACATCTTCCTTGTTCTGAAAATCAAATTGATTCTTTTAAAGCATTTCCACGGGGTCTTCTATGCGTACAGTATTTTTAAGGACTAGCCACCTTTTGGTATATTTACCGGTATACACAAGTTCTGTATCTGTTATATTTAGACATTGCTTTCGTCCCCAGATAATGTATGTTGAACCAGTTCCTGCAATATAATTTATCCTTTTATTTTTATTTTACATCTTTCAGTAAGTCAGACGTTTCACAAAAATAGATTGAATACATATTGCATTTCCTTTAGAAAGATAAATATGACATGATAATATGTAATCGATGTAGACAAGTACAAAATTGAAAACATGTTTATGATATTTGACTATATTGTTGTTGTACAGTCACTGATTTCAATGATTACTGTAATATGTCATGAATTAAATTGTTTACATTTTAAGTGTTTCCACTTATATGTAGAGTTACCACAGATACTGTTTTGATTGTATTTTTGTATTTGTTCTTCCTTCATAACCAACATAGAATTTGTCTGTAACATCTTAAGAATTGATTAACGATTTAAGGATTGGAACTCCATCCAACGGCACGATAAAGCCACTCGGTGTAGAATTGTTTGCTGTTGTTAAATGTTAAATCTTAGAAAACATAACTTGAAAGTAAGCTTGATTAATCAGGAATTATTTGTGATTTTTAAATAAAATCTAAGGTGTAAAACTACGATTTCAGACCCGTATTGAAGAAACATAACCACGGTAGGGAATGATTTGACGTTAACCGAAAGTTTTGTAGTTTTCTTTTTCCTAATTTAAATAAAGTGCCACAAACCTTACATGTAATAATCTCGGTAAGGAAACGTGAGTAATGACAACTAAAGTGACTATTGATTCCTTTTTTATGGATAAATAAATTACTTTACCTACTAAAAGTCAAGAAATGCATAAACATGTTATTACGTAATCGTTTCTCTGGCCACGGAGGTGATTCGTGTTGTTGGTGTTAAAATGTATCTATTAAAAAATAGATAATAGGTACAATAATATTGCTGAGTATCGTAATGTTACTTATACATTTTTAATTTAATTGGGTGTTCTTAAGTGTGTGTTTCTGAGTTTTCACCTTACCTTTGTCATACTGCAATTGCCTGATCTCTTCTTTTTGCACCTTCATGATTGTTCGTTGTTGTGAAATGATTGTTCCTTGCGTCTGTATGGCTGTTCCTTGCTGCTGTATAGTAAGTACTTGCTGTTCTATGGCCCGAGATTGCTGCTGCACAACATTCTTTAATGTGGCTAACTTATTCTCCATACGGTACACACGACCCTGGACAACATCCGATTCATTCAGAAGTAGACCTGTTCCATCTCTTTCTCCTGTAACAAACAATATACATACAAAGAATGCAATAATACAATGATCAATGAAGGACATTGTCGGATCATTGGTGATTCTTATCTTATTATTAGGTGTTCTAGTATTACCAATGTTATCTAATTTTACATATGCATTTAGTTCATATAAAGTGTCATACCTAAACATATAATCTTGTAAACAGTCAGTGTCCTACTTTTATTGTACATGTACGTCTTTGATAGAATCATCTTGTTTAAACAAAACAATGCTAATTCATAAATGTTTCTAATAATATCTTGCGCAGGAAACATAAAAACAAATTTGTGAGATGTATATAAAATTTAACAAGTTGAGATACCGTTATAGATATTGAAGACAATGCAACATTCAAAAAGATCAACAAGTCAATACCCATTACAAGTTTTCACGATTCTAAAATTTAAAAGATGCCTTTTTTCATCCTTTTTTTATTAAAGATTTTCATAATTTACAATGACATGGATCTACTTGAACTTATTCTTACTTCATCTAACATTCAAAAGATACGAAACATAAGAGATTTTTTTGTTTTTCTGACATGGTGAGAACCTACACTAAAATCAATATTTTAAAAAAGGTAGTCCCTAGAAACCTGAATATTATTATATATGTAGCACTAAGTTAAATATTTTGAATTGGAATCTCTCAAATTCCGTCCTCCTTTCAGTTCAGAATTTTGGTTTGAAGGGATAACAGTTAATATATCACAGAGACAATTTTGTCTTTTTTGTTAATACCATGGTGGTAAAAAGGGATTTCGTTTGTTTTTATATAACAGTGTTACATTCGTGAAGTTTGATTCCAGAAGTAAGTCGATTGTTTTAAAATTAAGAAATGAAGGGACAATAGCTACGAAATACATAAAAAAATAAAATTTTGATTTGTTTTTGTTCAATCATTAATGACAGTGAAATAGTGAAAAGCTTTTACAAGCCAGTATTGTTCAATTTTGTCAAAATAAGTTAAGAAACATCGTTGATGAATTATTTACTTGCAATTTAACCCCTTAGCTAGAGATGGATTATAAAATTGAGAATGGAAATCAGGAATGTGTCAAAGAGACAACAACCCGACCATAGAGCAGACAACAGCAGAAGGTCATCAACAGGTCTTCAATGTAGCGAGAAATTTCCTCACCCGGTGGCGTCCTTCAGCTGGCCCCTGAACAAATATATATACTAGTTCAGTGATAATGAACGCCATACTGAACTCCAAATTGTACACAAGAAACTAAAATTAAAATAATACAAGACTAACAAAAACCAGAGGCTCGTGACTTGGGACAGGCACAAAAATGCGGCGGGGTTAAACATGTTTATGAGATCTCAACCCTCCCCCTTTACCTCTAGCCAATGCAGAAAAGTAAATGCATATCAATACGCATGAGGCGTGATAGGTTATTAAAAGAACTTAATGTCAACATTGAAACAAAGGTAATTCTATCCACAAAAAAAATATTCTTTTACAGATAAAATCGAAAATTAACTTTTTTTAACCTTAAACTCGAAATCAAACAGACATAGAAAAATCCATTTACACGATGTCCATATATCTATTCAAATTTATGTTTATGTTTATATAATATGAGAGTTTGAGTCAATTCGGTGAACATGAATTTGACAGCTAGTGCCCCTTTTGATTGAAGAATGGTTTATCCGATTTTAATTATTTTTTTTTATCATATTATGCAACAATCAAGATGTCACTATTGATTTTTTTACCACTTTACTACATTTTATGCAACAATGCATTTAAATGGATCATTCTTTAGATGATTTTTGTTTTTAATTGGCATTAGATGAAATGTTATGTATATGAAATTTCAACTATTTTCATTCTTTTCAGATATACATATAAATATATGCACAGAAATTTGCCAAACATATGTTGATTTTGAATATATTTAGAAAACCATTCTATGTTATATTCATTTAGTCTAATTATTATTATGCGTTACTCGTACATGTATCTAAATATAGGTGATTTACGCTTTCAATATCTTTTCGATTAAATTGAAAATGGAAATGGGGAATGTTTAAAAAAACAATAACCCGACCCTCCAGCAGATAACAGCCGAAGTCCACCATGTATGTAATGTTGTTTAATCTGTGTGAAAAATATAAACATACAGTTTAGCCAGTGTACACTTTATAACAAGAGTTTGAACAAGTAATGATTATTTTTTTTTATTATGACTAAGCAATATAAATATCAACCAGGAATTGTTACATAAGGAATTTCAAGTATACTAATATCTTTTGTATGCATAGTTGTAATCATGAAGCTCAAGTTTTTAAATGAAATTCATGACCTTAGTCATTGTCGCAATGTAGATACAAACTACTGTTTCAGCTATGTTTAAATATCATACTTTGATACACTCTACTTTCAACAACTTATACACTTATGTTCTCTAATACTGAAATCCTCGACATTTCATTTTGTTGGACAAAGTTGGCCATACTTGGACTTTTTCTTTAAGGTCTTATTGGTTTCATGCCTTTTCAATATTCCGTTATTTATACATCATTGGATTTCAAACTTTTGGGTTTGATCGTTGCTGATAGCAAACAAAGGAAATGTCTTAGACGCATTGGTCTTATAAAGTTTTATTTGCATTCAATTTCAAACATTATATTGAACAGTTTAGAGGAATATATTCAACATGTAACTGTATTATATTTTTTTAATACTTTCCGCTAACACAAGCTGATTTGTTTAACCTATAAATATGGCTAGTTGAGAACCAGTATCATGGTAAATACAGAAACATCCACTTTCATAAAATGATTCCTTTTCTTCAAGCAAATTTAAAAAAATGAAATAATTGCTTTGCATGAACACGTACGTGAACAAAGTTTTACACTATGGAACAAATTATTTTTTAACTTATGATGGAGTTTAGATTTTCCGTTTTATAACTTAATCTTTTCTTATCGAGTTCATTTGAACAAATAATCGTTCATGTAACCGTTGGTGATCTACATACAGGTTGCTATCTCGGTGAGTGTTTTAAAAACTTTTATTTTTTTAATTAAAATAATTTGTAATATTAAAATTGTTTACAGAATGTAACAATAAAGAGAAAATTCAATACAGGAACATTTATTTAACATATCAATATACTTTATTGTCTTAGTTTCAGGTCAACAGCTGTGTAATGTTTGACATCAGACACTCTACTGGTATCAGAAAGCCAAACAAGTCAAACAAAAGCTGACCGATAAACCAGTCTATAACTGTTTTTATACCTCCATCTTATCAAAAATTGAAATAATACACCAACATTATGCCTTAAAATCGATATAGCCGAAAGCAAAAATACTCCATATACAGAACAGTGCCATAATTGAGTCAACTTTTTAAACGGATGCCAGAAAGAAAAAAAATGTTGAATGAATTTTGAATAAAAACTAACCTCTTAAAACAAGTTTTATACTTTTCATATTTTGTTATGCCACCCTTCTGAACTAGAACTTATCTACAGCGACGTGGAAGGCTTGAATAAAGTCTCTGTATATAAAATAATGGCACTTGTAAACAGGCACGTAGTAAATCAGACTTCTCCTATTTATTTATATTGTAGTCCTGTAATGTTGTGTTGTCATTTTAATGTTATATTTCACATGGCCATAAAAGAGGAAGGTTTGGCATGCCACAAAACCAGGTTCAACCCACCATGTTTTCATTTAAAAATGTACTGTACCAAGTCAGGAATATGGCTATTGGTATATTATAGTTCGTTTCTGTGTGTGTTACATTTTAACGTTGTGTTTCCGTTTTGTCGTTTGTTTTCTCTTATTTTTGAGTGTGAATTCACATTACTATAAGACGTGTCACGGTACTTATCTATCCCAAATTCATGTATTTGATTTTGATGTTATATTTGTTATTCTCATAGGATTTTACATTTTACATTTTAATGTTGTGTCGTTGTTCTCCTCTTATATTTAATGCGTTTCCCTCAGTTTTAGTTTGTTACCCCGATTTTGTTTTTTGTCCATGGATTTATGAGTTTTGAACAGCGGTATACTACTGTTGCCTTTATTTGGGTCTTCAACGTTTTTTTTATTTTATACTTCTTCGGAAGCCAGACATTTTAGATTGAGCTCAAGTCTGGTGATTTGCAGGCCAGTTTAGTTGCGGTATTTGGTTTTTCCTTTCCATTCTTCTACAACCCTTGACCGATGACAGTGTGCACTATCATCTTGCAATAGATCAAGTTCATTGCAAAATGTTTGGTTACAACTTGCCATAAATTATCGTCCAGTGTTTCTATATACTTATCATTCTATCTGTTAATCGTAGCTTAAGTAACAACTCAATAATATGTCAGACATCCCCAGACCATAATTTTAAGATCGTCTGGTGTACCCTAATTTATTCAATTTTCGTTGAACAATTCGTCTGGATACATTTGCAGATGTACGACTGTTAAATTCCTTTGTGATAGCCTTAAGGGTTGAACGGCGAAACGTTTTCACAATCCGTGATAGAATGTTTTCTGTCTGTTTGGTGACAGTTTTTCTCCTTCCGCTTCGAGGCAAATTTTCCGTATTACCACGCATCCGCGAACGCTTCAAAAGCCTATTGCTAAGCTTTTCGCAACACTTCTTGGTCGATGACCACTTTCAATTAAACTTATGAAAGCCTTTTTGGTGTTGTCTGACAATTCTTTCCCGGGCTTCGCCATTTTTGTTGATATGAACAATGGCGATACTTCCCTACGATTCCAGTTTAACAAAGATAAGTTCCAGTTATTCCCTTATGAACACATGTTATTGATTTTACGTTACACAAAATCGATAATGACTTTCTAAAAAGTCGGACAACAAAAATCATCACCCATCATCATTAAAAAAAGTTGACTCAATTAAGGCACCATGCTTAGTAGTTCATATAAATAGAAAGGCGACTTGTTAATCAGACAACTATTCACCAATGTCCAATTGAAGTTTGTGTGAGCAATAACTTTTGAAAACTGTATGGCCTTGAACAATAATGAACATCCATACCGTATAGTTGTCAATATAAAAGGCCAAGCTATTAAAAACTCATTTGAGAAAACTGACAGTATTATTTTTAACAGAACAAATAAGGGTAAACATATGACAGACACGAATTAAAGATATGCATTGAACTACAGCCTTCTGACTTTCGACAGGCACATATAAAATAACCAATACATATTTAATATATAATTCTAACTTTTCTTGATAACTTACCATTAAGAACCATGTCGGCTAATAAGACGTTGTAAGATCTTGCGACCAGTCAAACACAATGCTTTCAATTAAAACAAACTGAAAGTTGTCCCCACTTAACTTCCACAAAATAAATGTTCTTTGCCAAATATTTCATTTCCGTCAAATTGGTAAACACGTCTGATCAGCCATTCTTTGTTATACAGAAAATTATTTGAAAATAATTGGTTATAAATAGTTATGAAATTTCATTTTTGAAGTTCACCACTTAAGGTAACAGATTGTATCTTGAATTAATAAATGGCACAAGAAGATAAATCAGACCTTTAACCATTTTTGATCGAACAGAAGGCTGTAATTTTCTAAAATGTTATATAGAAACACCAAATAAAAAAAATGTGTTTTACACCTATGCACATAAAAGAACGTTATTTAACTTCATATTACACGGTTTAATAGAATGCACAGTCAAACAAAATGATTTTTCCCTGAATTTAAGATTGGTCGTAAAAAAATCGATAAGTGAAGTTTTTACCGTTTCAAATTGAAAATAAATGCATAGCATCATAGTATTGACTGTCCCTCTGGTATCTTTCGTCCCTCTTTTACATGTAATTTGACTTGTTTTTGAAAGGATGCTCTCAGATATATTTCTTTTCTTCTTAGTTATTCAAACAAAACACATATTGTATTTTCATTTATCGCAAAAAGCTTATTGATGACAAGTTAAGAATGTACAAAGTACAGTAAATGAAGACAGTTTTTGTTTTCCCGCGATTCCAACATTATTCAATAAAGCTCTCATGTTTAAAGTATATCGTAACTATTATAAATTAAATAAAATGTTATTTATCTGTTTATAAGTTGTTATGTAATAAGATCCTTCAAACGATTATTTTGTCACTTTCAAAATAGCTACTTTTCAAAAATTAACTTTAATAATTTCTTGAAATTTGTGACTGGTTCCTGACTAGGCTTTATGCTTTTTTTTCCTGATACGGTTAGAACCTAATATTACTTGTTAGGGTTTTATAGTTTCTTTGAACTTTTTAGGTTCTAATGTTATAGTTTTATTAGTATGCAAGACATACATAAATTTCCGTGATAAACTTTATATTAGTAGTAAATAAAGCAACTGACTAACTTCTGCATTTGAGAAAATAACACTGTTTATTTAATAACGGTAGTGATGTTTCTTTGAACTTAATTTGTTAAGGCCAAGTTTCAACAGACTTCACAGTTTTATCATCTTTTGGGATTTTGTCGGATCACAATTTTTTCAAAAATATTGCAAAAGAAAAACTTATTTTGCCTCGTACATAAATAAAACTATAGCAATACAACATCAGAAAAGAATGACGAACTATCAACAAAATCAAAGAAACAATAAAACCATAAATATAAGTAGTATCAAGTCCTACATCTGTGAGGAAAAACTAATCATTCAGCCCAATCATGGACTAGTCAAAACTTTCTGTAAATTATTTAGTATAAGTTAATGATTAAATGGTAGATATTATGAAAGTTTAAAAAAACTCGTTTAAAGCATCGTATTTCATTAAAAGTTGCGTAACTCTGTACAAAAGGTTGTTGCTTTTTTGATGTATAAGTTTGTAGTTACGATACAATTTGTACATTAAAGCCTCTTAACAGTACTTTTTACCTTCAAACTTTGTCGTCAAAAGGCTTTAACGATTATATTTTACGATAAACTTTTTCGATTAATGAGTGTAATGTTTGAATGAAATTAAAAAAGAAAAGAAATCTATAGTGCATCTTTCTGAAAGACAAATAAAGCTGAATGCCACTGACAAGCTGCATGTTTTAGTCACTTTTAATAGCTAAACGCATTAGAAAATTTACAAATAATGCACCATATGAAATTTGTATCCTTATTTTTATAGTCGACATTTTCTTATTACGTTGTACTATCATGACTATATGTTTGATAAGATTATTATTTGTATTCGTTTATCAATAAAATTAATAAGAGTGGTCTATATATCTGACATTGTATTGCATATTCAAAATACGTTCCAAACATATACATAAGCTTCATCGAAGAATAAATATGTGTCAGTATGTTTCATCTTAATTTTAAATAAACAGATATTCGTGTCTAAGATTTTTGTGTTATTCTATGCTACAAACAACGGAATTCGAAATTTTATAATTTTAAATATCATTTGGCGGTCGGTATATAAAGACAATTTTATTCCTTAAATTTTATGGTTATCGAATTTTTAATTACCTAAAGTGTAATTAGGCATTGAAAGAAAAAAAGTTTCTAACTTTATAGCCGGGTTCCACATGTGGAAATAAGTCCGTTCACCTTTCCGGGACATCTAATATCACCCCTAGTATTTGGTGGGATTCCTGTTGTTCAGTCTTTAGTTTTCTATATTGTGTTTTAAATACTATTGTTTTTCTGTTGGTCTGTTACTTTCTTTTTTAGCTATATAGCGTTGTCAGTTTATATTCGACTTATGAGTTTGAATGCCCCTTTCGCAACTCTTTTGGAACTTTTGTATTGCGTTATAAAATATGTTGTGCTATACTATTACTTCTTTTGGTGAGTTTAATATGTGGTTTTATTCACTTTTGAAAATTTATATTCACTAAAGCCAATGGCCGAGTTGAAAATCAGTTGTTCAAAATTCAATAAAATTACTTATTTACCGAAATAAAATACATTTCTTGTTTTATTCCATATTCCAAGGGAAATGTATGTAATGAAAATAATTTACCAAAACCAATTGTACATCAAACGTTTTTTACCATTAAAGGCAACGGTAGTATACCACTGTTCGAAAGTCATAAATCGATTTAGAGATAACAAGTCCTGGTTACAAACTTAAATCGAGAGAAACACATCCATTATCAGAGGAAAACAACGAAACAACAGAAACACTGAAGTGCAACAAAAACAAATAACAATGCAATACACACAGAAACCAACGATGAGATTACAAGGTCCATTTTCCTGACTTGGTGCAGCACATTTAAAAAAACATGGTGGGTTGAACCTGGTTTTGTGACTAGTCGAAACTATACACGTAACAGCACGCGACGTTTTGCGCGGGGAATACACTTTTTACAAAGGTAAATATGCTTATATGTTTAAAACCCCATTCATATAGAAAAAACTGCTTACGTTTTATCAATGGCCTCAGTGAATATCAGTTTTTCGAAAGTCAATAAAACTACGTATTTACTTCATCAAAAGACAGTAATTGTTTTATTCCATATTCCGAGAGAAATGTATTTAATGGAAATTATTTCCTAAAACCAACTGTACATCAACTAGTTTTTGTTTACCAAAATCATACATGTAAAATCACGCGACGTTTTGCGCGGTGAATATACTTTTTTCGGCAGATAGATATGCTAATTTATTCAAAATCCCATTCATATAGAAAAACCTACTAAAGTTTTGGCAATATGGAATACAATTTGTATTCAATATGAAGGATACTTTATCTTCACGAATACGTACGTCCAGTACTATCTAATCTAACATACCATTTTAAAATATAAATTGTGCGGATTTCATTTAAAAATAATTACATGTATATTACCGGTACTTGGTCCTCGAGTTTCTAATAGTGTTTTCAAGTGTAATTGAAAGAATGTCAATGGGACGTTGTAGCTGAATGCATGTAGGTTTAAGTAAGAAAGTTAAAATATAATTTAAAGACCATTTTAGTATCATTTATATTATGATACGTTTATAATTATAAATTAACTGTTAACAAAACTTTGAATTTTTGAAAAAACTAAGGCTTTTCTACCTCAAGAATAGATTACTTTAGCTGTATTTGGTGAAACATTTAGGAATATTTGGTCCTCAATGCTCTTCAACTTCGTACTCTATTCGGCCTTATAAACATGTTTTGATTTGATCGTCACTGATGAGTCTTTTGTAGACGAAACGCGCGTCTGGCGTAAATATCAAATGTGTATCCTTGTATCTACGATGAGTTTAATTAGAATACATGATATTAATATCCTCATCTACAAATTGTTAATATATATCAAAATGATCCCATTCTATGTCATACACATAAACATTTAAATACAATATTAGTGATTTTCAAACCTATGTGAAGATGAAAAGCTGGAAGATCATAAAAAAGGTAGGATATTCCTAATTCTAAAGAAACTCAAAACCCATGACAAAATATGACAAAACGGTATACAACCACTACATATAAAACTAAAGAGTGAATAACACAATCTCCGTCAACATCTAGTGGTGATATCTTGTGCTCTAGAAAGGTAGGTCGATCTTTCGTCATATGTGGCACATTTCCTAATACTAAGAGAACGGTATTTTTGCAGTAATCATTGAAACACATACCCGTTTTAATCTGAGAAACAGATATTGCATACAATTAAAAAAAGTCATAACACAAAACGGAGTTTGTTAATCTTTCTAAGCAATGTTTAGAACTTTATCACCAGGAATCCTAAGTTTAAAGGCCTCCTCTTTAGCAGCAATCCTTTTTCAATGAAACATTCATAGAAAATTCAATATCTGTAATATTAAAGTAACTCCAAATATAGTAGCTGCTTGGGAAAAAGTTTTAAAACAATTTTCCACAAAGTGCAATTTAGAAATTCAAATTCAAATTCAAAAACTAAGTAGAAGTTCAACAAACGACAATTAAGAAACAAAAGTAATTTTCAGTATTAGATTGATTGCAAAGATAATTCAGAAGTTATGTATATGTTATTATCAGATCAACGTCAGGGGGTCTACTCGACGTCCATTGCTAAAATCGACGTCCAATCTGACGTCACAATTTCTAACCCATGTTATATATGGTTCAATGAATTGTTAAAACCAACACCATGTCCGATTGATTTTTGTCGCCTTTAATCGATGCCTAATACGACCTTGACCTATGAAAAGCAACAACAAAGAAGAAAACATCTTATCCCAAAGAATCATTTTAAACAAAATAAAATAGTGTACAATGGTAAATAACAATCACGCAACCACATATGTTCTTGTTTTAAAAGAAGTGAAGGTGAAGCGGACATCG